>NW_009944814.1:0-10319 GCF_000696875.1 Nestor notabilis
GAAGGCGTCCTCTCTGGAGAGACTCACTTCGGCAATTCCTGATTCTAAGTATAGCTTGGTACGGTAATACACCTTCGCTAAATTGTTGTCTAAGGAGAACGGTCTAGACTTTCTCTCTTCACCCTCACATCCCCTCCATAGCTCATGTTTTAATGTCCTGTTTCTTCAGCTGCTCCTACAAGCCCAAAACCAGAGTTGCAACATGGAGGAATGTACTTATGGCAGTCTGGAAGGGGCTCTGCAAAAGGAAACCAAACAAAAATCTTCACCTTTGGCCAGTCTTTCAGGCTGACTGTATGTCATCAGGAAAATAACAGACACAAATGCTGTTCCCCATATAATCCACTCTGCAAGTTGTTTCAGGTTTGGTTTCAAGCTTTTTGGTGTTTTTCCTCTGTCATCTTTCCATAGTGTAACACCTGATTGAAAACCACCCCTTAGTTTTCTTTTAGAGTTTCTATAAAGAAACAAATTTAGTCCATTTACTTTTAGCTGTAGACATTATGGTATGGTTTGTTTTGTTAGCATGTGGAGATTTCCATGTTTTTCTACAAGCTGGCATTTTAGCTTTCGCTTAGTCCATATCTATCATTCTTTCCAATTGTAGGTGGCTTTTTCTTTCTTTTTGATTCTGGATGAAGGCTTAGTTAAATGCTTATTTAAGAACTGATGAGTAATTTAAAGGATTTAGGGGAACATTCCGTGCTATTATATGCAAATAGATGTCATGCATGGCTCCCTGTGTCATTAACCTGGCAGTCATTTCATGCATGACTCCCCATCTTATTAAGCTAGCCGTATGGAATATTTGATTTACTGAACTGCTATGAACTACTTAGTGTGCTAATACAGGAATATAACTTTTAAGTTTCTCTGGAATAACTATCTTTGAAACAGATTCAGGAATACAATAACATTGTTTTGACATCTGTGCTCAATTTCTAAGGTCTATTTCAGTAAGCTTCACAAAACTGGTGGTGAAGTACCTGTGATTTGAATAAGCTGTACAATGACTGAAATGAAAGCCGCCAGATTAATTAGAGCCCTTCAGAATTCTACAGGCATTGGATGCCCAGGTCTGTGATGTACATGGAAGTGTTCACTGTGCAGAGCTCGTGGGAGTTACCTACAGGTGTGTGCAGTTCTGTATCTAAAACTGTTCTCTGACATTTTGAAAACTGTGCTTATAACCAAGCTCTTCCCTCTTCCCAGGCTTTCATTACCATAGCAGCATTCGCTGGCCATGGGATTTACTGAGGATGGTGGGGGAAGGAGTGTGTATTTGTTGACTTGGTTCAATGCCAGATGGAGTAGGAATTATATATGCAGGATGTTGGATTCTTCCTTTAGTGTCCATTTCAGCTGGCATGTAATGTCATCCAGATAATTGCAAGCCACTCTGTCATCATTCAGCCAGCTGCATAGAACAAAACAAAGAGAAATTTAGGATCAAAAGGAAGGAATAGCAATTTAAAAGGCTTTTAAATGTTGTTTTCTCTCTTTCTCAATCAGAGATAGTTAAAAGCCTTTAATTTACCCCACCCCGTATCCTCTTTCAGAGACTTATACATATACTCACGTTTGTATGATTTTGAGTGCTGCTGGCTTGAGTGATAATATATGAGCACTGAACTGCTCAAGAAAATGTCACAAGCAAGAAATGAGGTCAGATAATGACATCCAAAACCAGAGCAGAGGGAATCATACAGCATCCTCTGGTAGTTTGATTGCAGCTAAGAGTGTGAATCAGCTCCACTTTTATACCTCCTTTATGTTGGAAGTTCTTTAGTACAGTATGTGCGCTTTAGATTTGGAGTAGGAATCTGAATCGCAAATGCAGCCTAATGCTGTACATACAGTATGGGTCGTCAGAGACTTACTTACCTAGAAGGATGGTGATTTCAGAGGGCTGTGTAACTCTCCTCTGAAATGTGCGTGTGCTCTGTGGTACTTTTAGCATTGGTACAAGCTGTGAATATGCATTCAAGTGGGACCTGTGTGGAAAGTGAGCACATTATGTGTGGAGAAAGGAAGGTATGAAAGTACTTACAAGACTGACTGGGGAGGCATGTGTACACAGCTGTATGAGGCAGGGCTAGCTGCTGAGAGTGTGCATGCGTGTCAGGGGGTTGCACGGACAACTTTGCTTAGCAGACCATGGCTACAGATAATAAAGGCTGGGTAATGTGTCCAATTCAGCATGTTCAGTACCCTGCTTAGCAGAGACCATCATCAGTGAGGGGCTGTGAGACCAGCTCCTACACAGTCTTAGACATGGAAGTATTGGCAAAGCACGCTTGGTGGTGTGGTCAAAAGGCTAAGGGCAGACTGAAGAGTGATTCAAGTCCCTCCCATTTGAACTTTGGAGAAAAAAATAATTCTCAAATTTCGGCTGGAACCTGTGTGCCTGGTGTGACACAGGTCTGTCAAAGGAGAGTCAGTAGTCCTAAATGTAATAAAACATTTTAGAACAAGGTTGTTTAATCTTATTGTCTTGACTTAGCTCCTGTCCCTCAATATGTTTGAATCTTTGTCGTGGTTTAAGCCCAGCCGGCAACTTGGAACCACGCAGCCGCTCTCTCACTCCCCCCCCTTTTCCTTCCTCCCCCCGCTCCCGGAGGGATGGGGAGGAGAATCACAGGAATGTAACTCCCACGGGTTGGGATAACAGCACTCCAGTAACTAAGGTATAATACAAACCACTACTGCTACCAATAACAGTGATAAGAGGACTAAGAAGGGGACAGGATACAATTGCTCGGATAGGATGAGAATGGATGAGAAGGGATGGCCTGCCGGTTAACTCCCCCCAGTTTCTATACTGGGCATGACGTGCTGTGGTATGGAATACCCCTTTGGCCAGTTTGGGTCAGATGTCCTGCCTCTGCTTCCTCCTGGCTTCCCCTCCTCTCTGGCAAAGCATGAGACTGAGAAAGTCCTTGGTCAGAGTAAACATTACTGAGCAACAACTAAAAACATCGGTGTTATCAGCACTGTTCCCAGACTGAAAGTCAAAAACACAGCACTGCACCAGCTACTAAGAAGGAGAAAAAATGACTGCTGTAGCTGAACCCAGGACAATCTTTTATTTCCGTATTTAAAGTTTTTTCTTTTTTTTATAGATTTTTCCCTTTTCCATTTTCCTTTCCCCTCTTGAGGGCAAAACTGATTTCTGGTTTGCTTTGAAGTATCAATATCTTTTTTTCCTTTTGTTTGCTATGGTGGCAAGTTATCTCTTGTTGAAAATACTCTTTTTGTTAAAGCTGTACCCTGCTTCATTTGCTGATCTTTTCTGGTCTGTTTTATTTTGATTTGGATGATTAGGTGTCTGGTTTGTAAATGCTTTTCAGTTTTCATGCAGTAGAGGTTCCCTCACTTTTTGCCTGTTGTCAGCTGACCCTAGCTAATGAATTGGAAATGTGAGATGAAATGACCTGGGCGAGTTAGTTCTGTGGGCAGTTGAGATAAATAAGAGATAAATCTTCATATATGAGCAAATAAAATGATACAAAACTACTGTTGCAGGCAGAATTCCTGTGTAAAGAATACAGTCGAGTGTCCCAGTTGATAGGCTGCTACCTTTTTCCCTGTGGGTAGACTGAGATGTGAAGAACAAAGTAGCCAAAGGTGAACAGTGTCCCTGACTAGAGGCAGCTAATCAGGGTAGGAAAACAGGAGTCGGTGATGCAGTATATGATGGAGTGATTGTGGGTGAGCAGAAGAACATAAAAAAAGGCAACGTGAGCCTGAGTGTCAAAAGCTTTAATGGCAAGTACTATAAATGGAACATACTCCTAACAACTGCATATTATAACCTGGAACATACTCCTAACAACTGCAGTTTTACAGTCAGGTTTTGTTGTTATAATTTTTTTCCCCCATTGTTCCTGTGTGAATAACCTACCCAAACATGAGGCACTTACTGGCTACTGTGTTAACTAAGCATGAAACAGAATGGCTTCAGACAGAAAACTTCCAATGGTGGGGCTGTTAAATTCATCCAAGTAGTCCATGCAAGTAGTTCAATTTGACAAACTTCTTTCTGGAAACATGTAAAGTTTCAGCTTGGTTTCTTGCTGATTCACCCATGCAACTTGCTTGGAAGCATGCCAGCTACAAAGTGAGATGCAAAGGATGTAGAGGTTTTTTGGCTGTTCTGCCAGTTGGGCTACCCTGGGTCTGGGGCTTCTGGACTTGCAAGAGTAGATGAGACAAGGGCAGGAAAATATAATGAAGGACAGAGAAGGAATCTATCAATTAACATACATTTCCTGTACATATTACTAAAACTGAAGCCAGAGAAACATTTTTGAACAAAGCTGTGATGTTTGCTCTCCTTGTACAGAATTTTAGGCCCCGAAACCAAGGAAGGAAAGACAAAGCTAAAGGCTTTTCATATATGAGAATATTGCACTGGTTTAGTTAAATGTGTGCTTTTAAATCAGGTTAATTAATCCAGAGAAGGAATTTTGGTCAACATATTTTTATAGGTTTAGATGCTAATTTTACTAACTCAAAGGGACTGGGATAAAACGTGGAAATGTCTTGCCAGGAAGGTTCCTGCTGGTTCAACGATTAGTCAGTGTGCAGTGGCCAGCCATCACTATCAGCAAGCAGCTGTCACACCCTTTGGCTGAACTGTGGTGCTGTTTCAGGCCATACAGTGCAGTACACAGCTTGCTGTTTTATTCGCTGCTTGCATTTGCTAGATTTTTTGGATTGAATTATTCATATGGTAGCAATTGTCAAATGATCTAGGCCAGAGAAATTCATTTTCTTGCAGGACTCAACCTGATGTGGCAGCGTGCTGTTATGTACCACACCAGAATTAGCAGCTGCTGCTTTTTAGAGAGGCAATACTTCACTGATGTACTACTAGAAAGGCTGCTGCCAAGAGACAGCTCTGAATGTTTCAGAGGCAGCTGTTTGCCTGGAGAAGGTGGTGACATTGGGTTACAGATATGAACCAAAATTGATAACAAAAACAGAACCACGCCAATTGAATGAGGAAATGGGTACCGTTGTAATTCTGAGTTTTTAGCAGATTTTCATTGTACTGGTACTTTCCCATTTTCCTCTTCCCTGCCTACTGTTGGCCACCACTACTGGACTATGGTTACGGCTATATATGGGTGGATACCTCTTGTCGAGTCATAGATGTGACAGCACAACTGCAGTTTCCTTGTAACAGCAAAATGCACAGTTGTTTAGAGTCCACCCTTCACCTCAATATAGTGGTTGCCTTGCAAGTAATCAGAGAAACTGTGAATGTGGGGAGGCAGGTCATGTTGCAGAGGAAGCCCTCCCTGCTGTGCACAGCAAAATATGTGTGTTTATCAACACTCTCCACTTATCGCTGAAGACATGAAAACATTAATTCAAAACATCATATCTCTTTAACTTCTCCAGAGCTGCTGCTGCTTTTCTTCTCCTCATCGTCCCCTTCCTACCACCACATTCTTTCTCAGAATTAAAAATTCTAAAACTAAGGCTAAGTGAAAAGTAGATTTTGCTCTGAAATCATCAGTACTTTATGCATCAAAAGGATGTATTCAGAATTTGGATCTCAGCCACACTGAAAATCGAAGTCAAGCTCTCGTTCATTGCAGGAGTCGTCAGTCCTTTAGCTGCTGAGGTTTTACAGACTGCAAAAATGCTTTAGGGTCCATACGCTCTTGCTAGTCTGATCCACCCAGGAGGAAACCTAGGGGAGAATCCCAAAGTGGGGTTGGAATTTGCATTTGGAGTGAAACATTAGAGGAAATGTTCATCTAAACTGTGATACATGTAACCTATTGTTATTCCTGTAGAAGAATGCTCTCTGATACTAGATCTATCAGAGAAAGACATAATTAAACTATGTTACTAGAAACTGAAGGCAGGTGTAATTGGTTTATTCAGTGAGAGTAATTAATCACTGAAACCAAAGGAGGTTAAGATTGTTGCTTGTAATCAGGGTAGAATGTCTTTCTGTACTTGAGATGCAAGTAAGGGGCTTGTGATAGAAACCGTGTTACATTTTTAGGTGACGATATGCTATGCTGGAAGCCCTGAACAACGTGGTTCTTACTGAACAAGGAATCTGTGAATAACTGCTATTAATTTTTGCCCTTCTTCTGCACTAGTGGTTGTTCTGAAAGCAAGATGAGACAGAAATCCTACAGTTCATTTTGACATCACAGATGAGATTTTAATCTGTTACAACTGCTAAGAGTTCTTTTTCCTTTTTTTTAAGTTAATTTCAGCATCATTAAAAAATGAGAGTTTTTTGTTTTTTTTTTTTTCTTGAAGAAAACATGCTCTTTCTAGACCTCTGGGCAAGTGTCATCCATATAATAGAATTTCATATAATGGAATAAGCAGAAACAAAGAAGATAAAAAAACCCCACTCTTCACAACATTTCCTCTCATTCATGAGGCTCTATTTGCAGTCCATGTAATCTAAACCAAATGTAATAGTTTAGGTGCTGTTGTGCTGCATTCCTGATGATAAAAACAAACTATAACAGCAGTTCTGCTTTTCCTCCCATTGTAACAATAAATAGTAAAAACTAGCAATTCCATTGAAAATAGCTCCAAGTAGCTTACAGATCAGACCAGTGAAGCACTGTTTGCCTTTCAGATTATGAACTTGTGGAGGGTTTCTTGATTATCCCTTTTCTTGGTAATATCATATAATTAACTTAGCAGCATTCTGAGTTTTAATAAAGATTTGTGTATTACTGAATTACACAAACAAGTTTCATTTTTCCAGGTCTGTATGTAGGAGAAGTGTTAGCAAAAATAAATATTCTAATCACTTTTGTCAAAACAAATTGCTAACAATGTCTTTACTATTCTGCATGCAAGAGCTACTTGTAGCATTCATTAATCTAACAGTTTGTTATTTTGATTTCCAGATGGAATGATTAGCATTTCTAAGCTTTTTGTATTCAAACTGCAAAAATAAGACTTTTTTAGGGGTCACTAGAGGCAAATCATGTAAATCTAATACTTTGCTCAGTTAAACATAGTGATTCCTAAGTAACTAATTTAACATATTCTTTCTGATGCCTTTGTTTTGAATGTTATTTTAAAAACCTTTTTTGTCATATGAAACAAAAAACAGTGCAGTCAGCTGCTGTTATCCCAAATATCTACAAAGGTCACTTCTACAGTTTGAATCTTTTTTTAATTTTTCTTCCTACCTCCCTTCCTGATCAAGAGTACTGTTTCTCACAATTCTGCACAACTATGAAAGAAATTCCTGAAAGGAGTATGTTGCATTCCTTTAATGGATGTAAACCAACTGTTTTTTCCAAAGTAACACTGAAATCTCTTTGAATAGCACTGGAGATCTGTAACAGTGATTGGATTGCCTCAAGTAAATTCTGAAGCGATATGACTGAGAAAAAAAAAAAGTATTTTTCTAGGTTTTGTGTGTGAGGGGAGTACTGACATGTCATGACTGATTGCAAAGCTGTCAGTTGCAAGAGCAGAGAGAAATGGGTGAAGCTAACTGTACACTTTTATGTTTAAATGGCAGGTGTTAAATAGGTCTAGTCTCCCAGCTTACCTTGGAGAAACTTAGGCTTAGCTTCATTCTTTTTAGCCTAGTTCTTGTATGTATTTTGCTTCAGGTCATGTGCCAGAGGGAATGGTGACACCTCTGCTTGGTATCTTGCTCTCTAAAACTGTAGTGGCCTCTCTTCCCTCTGCAAGTAATATAAATTCTTTCCTTCCATTTGAAAAATTTAGCTGGTTTAGCCTTCTATTTGCAACAGCATTTGATTATTTTTTGTTATCTCCTAGTTTTAAATTCCTGTTCTTATTCTGCTTAATTAAAAAAAATGTGTAGTAATGCTGGTGACCTCAGGCCTATTTCCATATTAGCTGTCTGACAAAAGAAGTTCCTTCCTTGCCTCAAATAGTTCCTCTGAAAAGGGAGTTGTGCTTGAAACCCCCCTGAGATACCAGCCAGTTGCTTTTCTGCTGTGAGAGATTTGTTTCTCTAGGATCTGCTGTAGCAGTTTGCTATAGTTTGCACTGACATTAAATGCTTCAAACCAAGTGACAGCATTCTGCTTCTTACATGCTGACTAGTGCTGCAAACACTGTTGAACAAGCCCATTACGATCCAGAGGCTGGTATTTTGGCAACATGAATAGCACTTTTTGATCTTGGTTGTGGCCAACAGCCAAACTGGCCTAGGCGAAATACTGAGTGATGTTGCTGAGGCAGTGGGAATGCAAACCTTTTCCTTTCAGGAGTCAGCAATAAAGTCAGTTGCAAAGTTGCAGCAAGTGGTTAAGTTCACAACTGCATTGCTACAGCAATACACTGTTGAAAGGAATTTAGATTTTTGTTTTCCTTGTACAACAGAGATAGCTGTCTGACATGGTAAAAAGCTGAGAAATTTCTACAGCCCTGTGGATGCCCTGTAGTTTCCAAAGAAAGGATGCTGACTTGATGGCTTGAGAGGGAGGAGAGCCTGCTTCTGCTCCTGCAGGTTTTATATAAAATTTTGAGCATATGTGCCTGCCTTTTCACTTTTTTCTTTTTTTTTTTTTTTGATGCATCTAACTTATCAGAGTTTGGAGAGTTAATCTCAGAAATCTTGGTAAATCTCAAAGCTTTCAGTTTTTGCTAGGTGGTTGAATCTGACAATACCTCAAAGCTTTTGAATGTGGACTGAGTAATGCTCTGAAGTACATAATGTACATAAAGAAATATACGAAAACAATGAGCTGGTAAGTTAAGAACCTGATCACGTATCAGGCCCCATTATGTATCAATAAATATTCCCTGGTTATCAGTGAACTTATAGGCAGTTTTATGAGCATTAAATTCCTATAGCAAAGAGGAGAATCAAGTCCCAGATCTCAGAATTTAGAAATTATGAAGAAAAAGAATAGTCAAATAGTCAGAATTGTGAAATGTATCTGTGGAGGATTCAGTTTTACTTTTTAGTCTTCAGAAGGGCATGTCAGCAATCATTGTTTTATTTGAATGGGCAAAATTCCGTATCAATTTTAGCACCATAAATCCAACATAACTCTATTGATATAAGTGGTGTATGTACATGATAAAGACACAAAGGTCAGAATCCATCCCAGCATTCTGTAGGCTGAAGACTCACATTTCCAAAACTATCCCCCAGGCACTAATAACTGATCAGTTCATATTTTGCTTTGCACAAATGTTATTGCTTAATTTTTCTGTGCTTTCCCTTCCTCTTTCTTGACTTTAATTAAGTTTTCCTTAGGGTTTGCATGCCTGGCAAACTTTGACTGCTTAAATGAGTAATCCTGTGTACTCATCATATTATCCCAGCTCCACTTCTGGGCCCAAGTGTGTATTCTCTTAAATTCTGTCAGAACTATTGCTGTTCAGCATTATAATGATACTAAGAACTGCTCTTGTAAAAAAGAGGCAGCAGTTTTGTGTGGCCACTTTGATGAATTGCATTCAAGGTTTTAAAGCTATGAAAAGAGTATCTTTTGGGGAAAACTTTGTAAATGGCTTAAGAGCCAACAGTGTCTTCCCTCATGTTTAATTTGAAAATGGTTAACTTAAAGTGTGAAGGTTTGGTAACTGGGTCATTCACATTGGAAGTTGCATGAGAAAATAAGGAAGATGTGTAGATCTATGTACAAGAAAGTGAAACATCTAATCGAACTACTTGTGGTTTAAGTTTAATTCATTTCTATAATTCTATGCATTGTTTTAGGCATAATCTCATAATTTTTTTAAGTGATATTGAAATGATTGTGAATTTTTACAAAGGTTGGTAAAACATTTAGTTGCTCTGACATTTTCAGTTTAATGAGGGAAATTTTAGCAACTTCTTTTTAACTGCTTATAAGTTCAGGGATTTTTTCTTTTATTGTGAGACCGTAAAAAAACTACTGAAAAGTCAAATGAAATTAATTAATAGAAAAATTGTTAATATTATTAGCTTTTCAGAAAGAAATCTAATGGGAAGAGAGGCTGTGAAAAACTCTCTTTGAATTCTCACATTCTGTAAAATTAGCATTCTAAATTAAAAATTATGGAGAGCACACCCTTCTGGCACAACAGATGAGCTTTAAAGACAAAACATTTGTTTGTGTTTATCTGTGTGTGTGTTCACAATTACTCTTAAAAGTCTTACAAGAATGAATTTTTTCCTGAGGAAAAATGTTGATAACTGAATTTTAAAATAAAAGAAAAATTTATTCATTAAGACCAAAGGGAAAACACTTTTTTCCATTTCATGGATATATATCTGATTTGGTTGTCTAGTTGTACACAAGAAAACACATTAAGTTAGGTGTCCTGGGTTCAGCTATAGCAGTCAT
>NW_009944815.1:0-38411 GCF_000696875.1 Nestor notabilis
TGGGTGGATGGATGGATGACGTCCCGCTGGGGTGCGGGTCCTTGCCCTGCGCAGCAGCTTCCAACACCGTTCTCCGTTTTCCCTTCACCCTCTCCAGCTTGGAGAGCTGGTCCTTTTCCCATCAGGGTGATGCTGGTGCATCCTGATTCATAGCTCCCGAGTGCTGCTGGAACGCTGTTGTATCCATCCTGGGGTGCTTTGGGTTGCTGCTGCTGTGGTGCATTTGTTAGAAAGATCCCGGGAGTGGATTTGCCCTCCTTCATGACAATCCCCACTGCTTCATCACCGCTGGGTTTCAGTCCCTTCAAACCTATGAGCTCCACAGCCCCCTTCCTGCTGCTCATGTGCCCCAGGGTTTTCATGTTCCCACCTTTGACTCTGGAATGTGCCCAAATATTTGGTGGTTTATGTGGAGATCTGACTGGGATGTTACCCTGATGGTGATTTGAACATCCCCTGTTCTCCAGGCGCTTCTGAGGAAAATATGGCAGACAGAGCACACCTCACCTTTGCCAACAGACCTTTCTGCTCCACCCCAGGTAGGGTTCAACTGTTGGTTGTTTGGAAGGGAGATCTCCTCAGCTGAAGCTATTCTGGGATTTTATAAGATAGAAACCAAGTCTTAAGTTTCAGCTGAGCATAGCGCCTATGCTCTGTCACCCCAACCATGAGTGGAGTAACTAATATTTTCTGGATTGCCACCAAAATAAATGGCTGAGATGCTAAGGGACACAGCTCTCTTTTTCACACCTGATCTGTCCATAAGGCAGCAGGGACAAATTCTCCACCCTTGTGCCTAGGAAATGGTAAATTGCTGGGGAGATAAGGAGGGGAAGGAGCTGTCGGAGGGATGGGGCGTGGAGCATGACTCACTGGCTTTCCTCCATCGCCTTCTGGCAAGAGCTGCACTTAACCAAGACAAGTGAAAAAAGAGAAAAAAAACCCAGCAGCAGTAACACACTCCACATTTATCATTCATTTCCGATCACAGGTTTCACCAGAAAGAAGTCAGGATGACTCAGGTAAAATCAAGGGGCTGGCACTGGCCTGCAGCCAGCCAGGCTTTACTGAGGTTCTATTGCCCCAGGCTCTGATTGGGAACAGAAACTGCTGTACTGTAGGATTTGAAGCTCTGAACTCCATGCCTGCCCCACCCCAGTTGCCCACCAAGGTGCAGCTGGGTATCTTGCATCGTTCACAGCCCTCTGAGGATGTCCAAATCCTCTGTATAAATTAGATGGGTTCCCTTACTAGATACGTGTAAAAACTGTTCTACTGCTTTCATTGGGATCCAGACCAAGCTGGCACAGTTCAAACTGTTGGGTAGCATTTCTTAGGAGCTACAGACCACTGACACCTAATCATCCGTATGAGAAATGGGTTAGTAAAGGGCATCTAAGTATTTTGGCACTCCCTGGCATTTTCTACCTTTATTTTCTTGGAAAAGAGGAAGATAAACTCCCTCTGGAGTCACCCGGGACTTTACAACAGTCCGAACCACGCAAGCTGTGGGAGTTGGTTGTAATTTTTTTCCGATTTATGGGGAAGAAGGGCAGTTGCCAGCTTGTTTGCCAGCAGGAGCACTGTGCGTATGTGCAGAAAATCACTTTTTCTGGGTATGTTTGAGCAGAGGTTGCACATGAGGAAGCCAATGCCAGCAGTTCTGCATTCAGGTCTGTGCCAGGATGTGTTATGACACAGCCTGATTTCCAGCCATGGCAAAGTTCTTTCCCTCTGATACACAGAGATGCTTGGCCTTTTTTTTTAAACATCTGAAACACAGGCAATAAACCAGAAGATGGTATTGCAAAAGTTGGTAAAAGATACTCTGAATTTCCTAGAGGGAATCTGCCCTGTTTCTCTTTCCTGTGCTTGCTCAGAGCTTAGGGGTTATTTTCACTGTTCAAAGTTTGAAGAGAGATTCTTAAAAAGCAGCAAAACAGGGAGTGCAAAAAGTTCCGAGGGTGTAACTCGAATCATTTGCCAATTTAGAATAAGGTCTAGAGCAGGTGAAAGCCCAGGGCACCTGCTGGAGAGGTCCCTGTGAGAGCCTGGGGATGCTGTGGGGTGCCAAGGTGGGGGCATGTGAGTGCATGGTCCATGGTAAAGCCCACCAGAGGCATCTCCTATCTTTGAAAGTAGGAAAAAAACAAAATAGGGACAGGATGGAGCAAGTTTGTGTTCAGGCTCCAGCTCACTGGCCCATTTTAGCCAGTCGAATTTCCTCATGACATTGAGTGGCACATGGCAGGGAAGGGCGGGAAGATCATTCCCTCCATCCCCAAGATGCTCCTCAGGGCTTGAAGAGCAGGGTCTTGAAAGAAATGTCTCCACATCAAGCTGACTAAGGATGAAGAGACCCTGGGCAGTCTCCACAGGGTCAGATGAAGCCATCTAAAAGGTACTTCAAGGGCAATTCCTTTGCTGACAGCTGCTAAAAGGCTGAGATAAATCACACACAAAATACACCTATTTTTTTATCTGTTAACCGTGAAGTGGAAGCATTTAGTGCTGGTCTCAGAGCTTAAAGTTAGAGATGATGAATTCCACCTTCTCAAACCATCTGTGTTGACCCAGGATGTCATTAACAGCTCAAGCAGGAAAAGAGCAGTGCAGATCGATCCTTCTATTAACATCAAGCCAGAACATCACCCGAATGTGATCCTCAAATAATAGCTGAGCCCACAGCAGTGATGGATGGCAATGTCGCAGCCTACTAACATCCTTCCCATGCCCTGGAAATACAGCCTGAAATTTATCAGCCCCTGGAATCACAGTGCATCAGTTTAAAGAGTGAATCACAGACAATTTAATTCTATTACCCAGAATAACAAGCAGAATTGATTACAGGCTCCTAAAATACTAATCTCTGATGGAGGGATTTGCTGCTCTGTAAGGACAGAGGATCCCCAAGGTCTGAGGGGTTTTCTGCAGATGCAATCTGCTTTTTCACTTCCCTGGTGAGGTCTCATGTTTTAGAACTGAAAATGGAAGTGGAGGCAGCAGTTTTGCCCTGGCTGGCTTTCTCTTTATGCCTTCAACGGAGCAAGGACACAGTATCTCATGCCAACGGACTCCTCCAGCCTTTGCTTCTCAAAATTTGGAAAACTTCAGAGGGATGGCCTGAGCAGGTTGTAGGAGGTAAATTCATATTTATGCTTTTAGGAATGTGAAAACAAATGTATAATACAAGTCTCCAGGCTCCCATGGACCTGTACGCTGCTTCCAATGGGAGTCATCTGACACCGGCCCTCTCTAGGTCCCTCCAGCCCATCCCTAAACTGAAGGTTGCTTTTGATTCACACACCAGGCAGATGGGAATAGCAGCTCTGTCCCCACATCACTCCCCCTCGGTTGCTTCTCACTGTTATCACCCCAAGATCAATAATGTGAGTTTGTAGACTGGACTGTTCCCTGGCAACACACAGCTTGAAATCATTCCTGCAGATTTTCTCTGTTATTCAAGTCCGATTGAGTCCAGCATCAAGTGGCTCTTTTCACAGCCTGAGTGGGTATTTGTGTTTTGCCTGCCTTTAAGTAAATTAATTACTCTAACATTTATGTGACAGCATTCAGCTGAGCACATTTAGTGAGAAGTCAGGTCTGCTGTTCTCCATCAGAGCTCTGCTGCATGAGATGCCCAACTTCCTCGTAGGCAGTTCTTGCTACTTTTGTCATCTTAGATGAGCCAGCCAGGACTACCAAGCTGAGTCACTTCATGACCAACACAGTTATGATCTTTGGAAAGAAATTGAGGTGTGTTTCATGACAGAGGAAGATGTTTGAGAAGGTAAACCTTGTCCAAACACAGGCTATCCCTTGCCCAGCTCCATCCCAAGCATCAAAACTGGTTGAGTTTTCCTGACTTACCTACCCCAAAACCATTCCCCATTGGTATAAACTTTCTTTTACTGACGACAAGGTAAAAAACTCTCCCAGCTGGAGTAACCAAGCTGCCCCGGCTGTGCACACCATTGGAGCTGGGAACAACCACAGAGGCCAGGGACAGAGCATTACGTCTGAGAAGCCAACTTATTCCAGGTTTCCAAAGCAAATCTTCATGTGAGTCTGATGCATTGCTTACTCCTGCAGGAAAAAAGGGAGAGGTTAAAACCAACACTTATTAATTTTATAATCAGGGAGTGCAATTCCAAACAATGGGAACGTCACTTTAGGTGGATGAAAATCCTCAGTGAGGGCCGCAGCAGAAGCCATGGAGAACCAACAGCTCCCTTAACTGTCAGAGGAGCTAACCCAAGGATGGACCAGGTTTGTGGAAACTGGAGGACATCCCCAGAAGCCAAAAGGAGACATCTTTCTTCCCTGATGGAGATGGCCTTCTCAGAGTTGCATTGCCATTTCACTTGCTATCATACTCTAGTACCAAAAATTTGACACAAAGCTATCAGATGTTATGCTGCAAATAGACCTTCTAATCTGACCCCTACCTGCACTGAAAACAAGAGAAGCCCAAACTCCTGCTATGAAAGGCAGCAATCAGGTTTACACCATTTCCTTGAAAACACTTAACACTCTGTGCTGCGTACCACATGTATCGGCACCCTCACCAGAAGCTGCTTGTCACTGGGATTTAAAACACAGCCAAAGGAAAAAACCTCTCCAGTTTCCAGGCTGGCTTTTCTATAGTATCTGTTTATTTAGCAGAACAACGGAAATTCAGGACAAACAAGCATTTCTGAAGACTTCAGTGAAATTCTATTACATTATTTAGGGAACATCTTAAAACCAACAAAACCCAAACCAAACCAAAACCCCACAGAGCTAGCAGAGATTTAATGGTTTATATTTTCACTTGGAAATCTATTCCACCTTTTCTGTTCATTTTTGGCTTGGCATTTCATTTCCACCCGAATTGAAAGTTATGCTTAGCACTGTCCTGCTGGTGCTTTGCTGGATGAGTGCGCTCCGTTCCCGGCTGGCTCAGTGCAGCTCCCTGGAAGGCTGCAGGTGATGGAGCTGCCTGAAGCTGTGTAATAGAGCAAATCCTGTCTTTGATGAATGAAAGGTAACCACAGCCTAGTGGGAGGTGATTCTCCCAGGATAAAAGCAGCTGGGTTCTTGCTTCCATGATCTTGATAACCTCTCTTGGCTGTTTATTTTATTGCTGTGGACAGCAGCAACTGCCATAACTAAAAATCACTGCTGCAATCACCATCCCAGCCATGCAGCTCCGATGCACAACTTCAAATCTGATGTTGGAAACAGTTTTGCTGCCTCTAACCAGCTGTGGGGGTAACAGTAAGATCCAGAGTGTGACCCCAAAGCTGCAGACATTGAGTCTAATGAAACCCACAAGCATTATACAGCAGAAATTAAACCAGGAGCGAGGCAGAGTGCTCCTCCCCACCCCAACCTGACCTTTATTTTCTGTAACACTCCTCAAGTGATAACCACCAGTGGGGGTGGTAATGGATGCATCTGGTTGTGATGGCTGCGTCCGACTCGAAATGGATTCAGGAGGGACAGGAGATCCAGGTTAGAAAGGACCTCAGGGATCATGTGGTTCAGCATTTCTAGGCAAAGCATGACCTAGACTGGATGTCCCACCACCCTGTCCAGCCAAATATTAGAAGTATCCAGTGTTGGGGAATCCACCACTTCCCTAGGGAGATTATTCCAATGGCTGATTGCTCTCACTGTGACACAGCACTAATTTTTTCATGAGTGAAGTGTGTCACTCCATCCGCAACAAGGAGAAAAGCAAATGGGAACCAGGCACATGCAGGATGGTGCCTGATGTCTCCAGTGATTTCCATGAAACCATCCACTAAATCCAGGAGCCTCACTTTAAACAGACCTTTGCTGTGTTTGTTGAGAAGAGCTACATAACTCTAAACATCCACCTCTCCGAAAACTCCCATGGAAGTTGAATTTGGATGTTTCTTCCTTCCTACAGGAGCCAAAAGGACTCTGGATGCTTTGTGGGACTAGCTGCTTGCAGCCTCTGTCATATTACAGGAACCGTGCTGGCTTTGCACCTGTAGTTTGAAGCAAAGCACGGCCTGCATAGCAGGGACAGTGGACAGACACAGCCCCGACATCACAACCAGCTTCAGTGTCCTGAGCCCAAGCTATAAATATCTTGCTTGAGTAATTTTATGCAGCCTTTTACAGAAGCTCTGAGGAGCTGCCCAAATGTGTCACATGTTGGACACTTCTAAGGTTCAGCTGAGCAGGGTGCTGGGACATCGTTGAGGTCCCTTCCAACCTAGTATTCTATGATTCTATGAAATAGCTTGCTTACTGACAAGGGTGACTTCCCTTCTCCTCTTAGGCCTGCAGAAAGCCCACCTTGACAGGCAGCTCAGCTTGAACATGGACTCTACATACATGGATGGAAAGAAAGACCATCCATTCACACCCAGCCCATATCCCAGCACCATAGCCGAGATGCTCAAGTCATCATCAGAACAACCTAGTCTAGCAGAAAGAAAACATCACACACTTCATCAAGCCCATAGTGATTTTTCTATCAGGATGTTTTTCTTACCAATGCAATTCCATTTTCCTCCAATACCCTAAAGTATGAAAATATGCTTTACTGCCTAAAAATAAATTCCAGTCTCCAATACAGTAATTCCTTTCCAAAGAACGTAGAAAACCCACTGTAATACACCACTACTCTCCTGAACTTCCTCCATTATGTCAATAAATTACTTGCTGTCCACTACCAGCATTAAACAAATAAAATGTGTAACTATATATAAGAACCGTAGATGATAAAATGCATTTAAATTGATAGGTGTTCAGATTTTTCTCTATTTGTATTTATCATGCCTGGTTGACATCATGACCCACATTTTTAAGTGAAAACAGAAGCTGTTTTCTCCAAAATTACCTACAACAACAGCTAAAAACATCTAGAAAAATACCTCTTACATTGAGATTGTGGCTTTTACAGAAATCTCACTGAATCTTCAATCTAAAGATTTCAATGTTAAAAATGTGTTTTAAATGGAGAGTCATTTGCCTTTTCAGTAGTCATATGAAGAGGAATGAAAAAAGAAAATGATGAAAAGATGTGCAAACCCAGATTTGAAAATAAAAATTAAAATTTGAGAACTCTTCAGTCTCAGTTGTTATGCTGAAGAGCTAAGTTATTTTACTTTCTCTTAAATTTTGAAACTTTCTTTTTAGGTTTGCTTCAAATACATGTATTAGACATACTGCCTTTTCTCCAGAGAAGGGAGTATGTCTCATTTCTCCAGATTGCCTTAGGACTCATACGTTGAAGTCTGCTTATACTTTAATTACAAAAATTGCAAAGGAGACCACCTTAAACAAAGAAACATCCACATTTTATTTTAAAAAACACACATGACATAAAACAATTACATACAATTTCAAGTTCTAAGCACGTTCTGGACCCTGCTGAGGCACAGAGAATGCACATTTGCACAGTCTGGAATGGCTCCTTTTTGCACAGCTGACCTTCCTAACTCAGCTTCTGCCCTGGTTTTCTCTCCCTGCCCTGGTTCAGGCTGCTCCCTACCACTGTTACAGCCACAGATGTTGAAAATGCAGCTGAACACCAGCAACGCGTTAATCTACCTTCCGTTCAGTCCCATTTCCTTGTGTCTCTCTTACCTGTGTCTGCAGCAGGCAGAAGAAATAGTATAGAAGCCATTACTTCGCCTCCCTAAAACCACAGAACAGCTTTTGGCTGTAGTTTATCCTCCCCAGAACGATTCATCTGTATTTAGCACCAAATATTACAAGTATTGAGGCACACAGCTACACAACACTCTGTGGAACTGTGCTTCTAGCTAACAGGACCATTAGCATTAGTTTTGCTATCAAGCTTTCTACTAGTAACTTGCAAAAGATCAGGAGAGTGGATTCAACATTTTCATCAAGAATTGACACTTTCTAAAAGATTATTTGGAACAAGGCACTCTTTCTAGTGCTCTTGGAGCACGGCAGCACATTTCTCAATACAGAGCTACCTAATGTTTTCAGAAAACAGACGTTGAGAAGATCCAACATTATTTAGCTCTGCTTGAACACAAAAGCTGACAATCTGACATTTGTAGATTGATCTAAAGGCTTTGTTTTTTTGGATAAATTTGAGTCCTCCGATTTTTGCTCCTCGTTCTTTTTCACTTCATCTTCATCAGCTGTGGGACGCTTTCGCTTTTTGTCTTCTGCTGAATCATTAACTGTTCCTCCTTTTGCTTTCTCAGTCCACGCCTTTGAAGAAAGTACATCATTACACAGAAAAGTACAAATTAGGCCACAAAACTCAACACTATTTTATATGCCTTATTTCTCCAATTCTAAGGAAGCACTGAAGTAATTCCTGAACTTACTAGAACTCATAAGGATCAAATTAGGAACAATTTCCTCCTCTCCTTTTTTCTAACAACATTCTCCTTCAAAACTATACTACATTTGAGCCTGAATATGAAATTGAAACTCTCAATTGTCTTTCTGGACAAATAACAAACGCAAACGGCCTTGGAACAAATTTAAGCCCCAATGAATGAAGCCTGGCTATATCACTTTTAACTTCTTCCCATCTCTTCTGTTATTTCTTCATCGATTACATTTCTCTCACATGCCTCACTTTAGAAAAGCCACTTTCTGCTATTATTTATTATTCAGACAGTTTATATTTTCATAAAATGTATGTTGTAGATCATGGCCCAATTCAAAACTGAAGTCCATGAAGACAGAGAACAGTGGAACTGGAAGAAAAAAAATCCCTAACAAAAATGACCAAGGGATTCAACGGAGGGGGGGAAAATAAAAAAAAAAAAAAAATCAGAATTCAAGAATATTTTCTTACCGTTCTTTCTTCTGACGACAGCATTCTAAATCGACTCATGCCCTCTTTTATTACTTCTGCTTCATTCAGATCAGGATTATCTTTCAAAATGTTTGCTCTGTTCTCTTCTAGCCACATCTGGAATCCTGTCTTTGGTCTGAAACAAGCACACAAAAATTGTCCGTTTAAGGTTATAGGAAAGCTGTATCCCCCAAAACAACATTTCTAAACAACACCTAACTGGATTTTTTGTTCTTGAAGGAAAAGACATATATAGTCAGCAGTCTCCTACTGCAGTATGCTTAAACATGCTGACAAGGCAAGACTAAGTCAAGCATTTTTATTAAAACTGGGATATACAGGGAGATTAAGATTTCAGTTCTAAAATTACAAAACGTAATGGTTCTTTTCTGACAGGGTCCCACCAACCCAAAAATAGAGCATATATATTAGCATGTTTCAGCTAATCCTTTTCACAATTCTCCTTGCCACTTCTTTTAGAACATTATCTGTAAAGGTTAATGAAAAGAATGCTAGTCCAAATGAATAATAATCACCTTCATCTTCCTCAGTTAAATGAAGTCTAAATGAAACATGACTATAATAATGCAAGTTTCATGAGGACTGGGACTGTTAGAAAATACATCTGCTCCAGAGGAACAAGACAAATTAGTGTCTTAGCTGGGAAGAAATACGCTCCTCAGGTGATATAAGTTTTTTATTTGTTTTCTATTTCAAAAACCACGCTAAAATAAAGCTTTTACACTTTCACATAAACCCCTTAGCTTTTAGACTTCCTTTGAGATTTGCTAGAGATGTTTAAACTTTAAGTATTTCCTATACTCAGAACTGGCACAGCAGCATGGTTTCATTTATCATTCAAAGGTCATTTTCAGATGCATAAGTAGTATCAAGGCAAAAATTGTTGCTTAAAGCCCCAAAATTACATTTTGCATTGTTCATTTATTATTCACTTACACATTTATTTGTCTCAGGTTGATGTGAAAGTTCTACCTTGAACAACGTAGTCATGCATACTGGGAAAGATTTAATGAGCAGAATGCTTTTCTCTGTGAATGTAATGTGGCAAGATGTTTTATGCAGGTTTGTTTGACAATATGCACAGTATAAGCAGCAGTTTACTGAATTTCTGAAGGGGGTTCACAAACATGACAACTTGTGCGCTAACACTTTAATCTGATATTATGCTGCTTCGACCAGTCCAACGTCTTCAGAAAGAAAATAGTTTTCGGACTTGCTATTCTACAAAAACTAGAATATGGCATGAAGATGCCAAGTGTCTATACTCACCTTCTGTTTTCAGTGTTCTCCTGTGCAGTAAGTTTTACTTCACAGGACTCACTTCCTGATTTTTCTTCTCTTTCTTCCACTGTTTTTTCACTAGAGTTAGGTGTACGGGCCTGGAAGAATGAGGCTGCTGAAGTCTATAGAAATTGAGGTTAAAAAACCAAAACAAAAAAAAAACGTTAAAAAAAAAAAAAAAAAGGTCAGCACACCTCATTCTCAGACAACACATACCATGAAGCCTAACAAAAACCAAGCCTGTCCTAAAAACATAATAACCTCTTGCATTAACAGAGCATCTAAACCATCCGATTTCAGCACAATTGTTTAATTAAAACTATTTAAAATAAAAGCACAAGCTCCAGTGAAGAATGTAATTTCTACAACTGATTTTTTTTTTGCTGTTTTATGTGCTTTCATAGTTTCTGCATTATGCTTAGATGAACTTTGCCATCTAAGATGCTTTACTTAAAAGTTGGTAAAATTCAATTTACTATTCTTTGCTCAGCATAACAACATAAAAAGACTAGAAACATTACCTGCTTGGTCTTGGGTTTGGGAATCAGAGGCTTTATAACTGGAGGGCTCTGCTTGTTTACAGCTCGACTGCTAGATGAACAATTTTTTTTTGAGTATTTGCTCATAGTGTCTAGAATATTTGCTGAGTGGACCACTGGGTCTTTCTTATTAGAAGACACCTACCAAAACAAACAAACAGATATTTTTTTATTTTCTGTCACATTTCCTTCCTCTGTCTCTCCAAAATATCTGTCAGTTATAATGTAAACTTTAAATATAATAATCTGTTGTGATTTTTAGAACACCTCAATTGACCAGCTGCAAAATTCTTACCTTAAACGGATTCACTCGTCCTTGGCTGCTTGATGCAATTAGAACTATTTAATAGGAAAGAAAAAAAGAATGTAAAAATGTGTGCCTGTATATATACGCACACATATAATAACAAAATTTACAAAGCAATGTGCACATTTTAGATGAGTAGATGAAACAAGATTAGTCTCAGTTCCAAAGAGAAACACAGACTCATTGTGTGTGTTTCAGCCTTTCTTCATTGAAAATTGAAAAGGAAAACTACATCAAAGGCATTAACTATTCCACACCAAAGAAAAGAAGTTCCCACATTTGCAAGTGGTTGGATAAAGAAAGACACATTAATAACCCCATGAGGGTTGTATTACATGTGCTCAGCTATCATCAGTCATCAGAAATGCCACACAGGACCAATGGCTTAAAATACAAATCTACAGGAAGCCCTAGTACTTCCTCCACTCCCAAATCCGTTTCCACTCCTATTATTCTTGTTAGAGGGTTAGCAGGAGGGAAGAAGAAAGAAGGAGCAAGAGGTTGCATTCTGCCCCTGCCTGCTCAGACTCACAGTTCTACAGCACGGCTACTAAGTCCACCTTTTAAGTGCAACCAATAAATGTGCCTGTGATTAACAAAACAAATCAATTGATCACTGTTCTAATTTTTGCTCTGTCCCAAAGAATGCCTTCATAATACAGGCAGGCAGACAACTGATTTGGCATTTGGCACAATTGGAATAGTGATATGGAACATCATTAGGCAATGAAGACATCAACAAAAATGCAAGAACAACAGTCAGTGCAAGTTACCAATTCCCAACACTTATGGACTAAATTTTAGTAGTAATAGGAGAATAGACGATAAAAACAGGAGCAGATATCATGAAGCATGACGAAGTTTTCATCCTGAAATAAATGGATATTTACTCACCAGACTTTGGGGTAGTCACCTCTGCTGAAGTGACAGCTTTGGAGAAAGGATTTGGCCCTTCAGACAAAAGAAAGAGGTACATAATTAATGGTAATAAAAAGTAATAGCATAATTTTTTTGAAAACAAAATCCCAAACAGACAAGTAAGTAACAGTAAAGCAATCTATATCTTAAAGCGTGATTTTCCTTTTCAAAATGTACACACACCTTTACAAAACCATCTCTCATCTCAGCCTAGGTTTAACTCAGAGTTGTATACTTATTCCTCAAACCTTAAACATATTCCTTAAAGCGTGCCCAGCAAACTACTTGTCTATCAACTCAACTCCTGCAAGATTTGAGCTGCAACCAAAGCAACCGTTTCACAAGTTGGCCCAGTCACACAGAAATAGTATCAAACAACAGAAAAACTCCCCAAGGCTCCCTCAAGCAGTTACCAAGTACAATGCATAAGCAAGCTGCGACAGAGCAGACGACATACAGTAAACATGTTTCTTTGCAGTGACTGCAGGCACAGTCTGAAATAGACCTGCTTGCTCAGGTAGACACTGCCACTAATCTCCAACAGAGAATTCCAGGTAACAGGAAGCTCAGAGGCAGGTATTGCTGCATATCACCTCATTACTCCTGTGCATTTTTTCACATCAGCACCCAACTATGACAGATCAGAAACTACCAGACCTGCCCTAACTACGTAGCAGAAAACCTAGTCCCTGCTACAGTTGCAGAGTTTCAAAACACAGTGAAACAAATGGGATTATTTTCTATTTACATTATTGTCTTCTAAGTCAAATCTCCTGTACCTCACTTGTGGTGCCCTTTGTCAGGCTGTGTGCTTGTCTTTCCTAAATCTCATGTCAAAAGAATAAAATAAAATACAGACAGAAAACCTCACTGTTTGCAGAGTTCTATCAACTGCTGAGTTACCCAAATGACAAATTATCTGAGAATTTTCCAGAATTCCTTATTAAGTCTGTGAAAGACACATCTAGATAACTTCCAGCTTATTCAGCGAATACATTTTTCTTACTCTCTTTATGCACTTCTGGTGTTTCGTCTACTTCTTCATAGGCATCAGTTTCCTCAGCATCTTCCATTTCTTGGTCCTGCTGAGCATTTCTATCTGGCTGCTGCCTCCACTCCGTGGCAGAGTTGCTGTAACTAAATGGAAGGAATTCATCAGAAAGGAAGTGGTCACCACATTCAGAAGGAAAACTGGAACAATGGAAAGCCAACAGACTTACCTAATTTAGGAAATAAGAACAATAACATTTGGCATTTATTTGCACTAAACCTCTGATTAAACTGTGACGATTACTAAAAATACAATAAAGATTCATTAACCACTTCAGTTCACCCTGAAACACAAGTGCAGTTGCCTGAAGTGGTACTCGTGTAGTCATAACAAAATGTAATGACATATTTTCAGATGGGTGGTTAGCAACTGTTTTCCTTATAGCTGCACCATCCAGAGGCCAAGCAAGATCACAGCTCTTCTGTATGTTCTTTATCTTTAAAAAAACCCACACACATCTTTTACCTCACCTTGCTTTGCAAAGCGGATGCAGGTAGGAGAGGAAAGGTAGATAGCAGAGAGGGGGAAAAGTACTAAGCAAGCCTGCAGTATTAAAGAGCTGGGATTAGTTAGGAGGGGAATAAAACTAAATAGGATATCCTGAGATGGGATACTGAAAGGGGGTAGGACTGGAGAAAGACAGGATTTTTAAGGTAAGTGTGGAATAAAGTGAGATAGGGAGATGGAGACAAAGAAAAAAAATAGGTTGGTGGAATCAAATAACCAAACCAGATCAAGCTAGGGAAAGGGGAAACAAAAGAAAAAAAGTCAAATAAAAGCAACTTAATATTAAGTCTGCTTTGCCTTTGAAGCTGTTGAACACACGCATACAGTAAGCAAGGTGTGGAGATATTTCCCTTTGTGTTAGTATCCTAGTACTAATGAGTCCTCACAAGGTATCAACAAGAATGTATCATTTTGTATGTACAATTTATAAGTACAGCAACACAAACTTACTTCATAACACATACAGTGCAAACTATGGTCCAGAAAAGTGTGTCAACTGGACCAAAATATTAGATGATCAGTAAAAGCGTTCCCGGTTTTTTAATCACAGAAATTCATGTTACCCAGCATTCAAGTGCTTTCGGAAATCCTCTTCCTCGTCCTCTTCATCTTCCAGTGCTGCTGCCAACTCACTTGCTTTTTCTACAGCCATTTCACTAAGTCGCTGAGCTAAATTTAGTCTTCGAGAGCGAGAAGCGTACTTGATAGCTAAATTCACAACGTTTTGTGTCATGAGGTCAGCAAGTTCCACACAGCGAAATTCACGCTCCAGTTTACAAGAAAGCTGAAAGAAAAGAAGCCTTGAGGGTTACACACTTCAGTTACACAGCTCTCTCCAGGACTAGAATATTATGGTCTTGGTGGAGTGAATGAATAAGGTAAGCCACCAACAATCGTGAGCTGCATGGCAAAGAAAAAACACTTTTTCCCTCTTCCTTCCACCCTTCACACTGATAAGCAGTATTAACAGCAATCCACCTCTTACCATAGACTGTGAAACTAGTTGGATTGCCAGTCACTAGCCAGACTTCTAATATGAGGAATCAGATCAAAATTTACATTAAATGCCATCTACTCAAAATAAAGTCTCAGAGATTCTTTCTATTATTATTTGTACTTACGGCAAACAACTTCATTAGAAGTTCTTGCTGCTCTTTCACTGCCTGACTTTTAGCACTTTCATCAAGTTCATAGCCATTTTTTGATAAGTAATCCACATGGTTGTGAAATACAACAGAACGCCAGTACTGTTCCTGAAAAAGGGAGAAGGATACATGCTGAAGTTCAGAGGGGGAAAAACAGCCCATGACATGCCTAACAATTTACAACAAATTTTATCAAGTTATTCTTAAATGCTCCTTTCATCTTATAAAGAGGGTGAGGGATAGACAATTCTTAAAAGCTGATGCCTACTGTGGAAAAAATAGACCACACTAACAACCATCTGTATACAAACTGATCCAAACAGATCACCATATAGGTTAAATTCCATTTATATTCCAGCCTTTCAGCAAGATGAGCCATACATGTTCACCAGTATGCTACCAGGACAGACAATTCTAGAACAAGTTGGTTATTTTATCTTATAACTTCTGCTCCCCAACAAATTGGAAGTATTCCAGAATAACTATAGGAGTAATAACCATTTTCTTTCTATTATTTTGGAGAATGAGGGATGGAAGACACTTCATAAATGAAGAACATAAGACTTGAACCAAATGAAGAAGTCATTAAAAATTATAGTATTTATTACTGAAACTTTTTTTGCTCCACTTCTATCAAAGAGAATAAATTCAAGTAGCATTAAACTGTCTCTAAGCTTGAGGTTAGAATTCTGTATTTGCTTCTGGTTTGTGCAGTACAGCTGAACACCACCAGACTTGAATACTTAAACCTATAGAAAAAATTGAAGCATAAATACAGATATTCTTCTAGTTCTCTGCTGACACATCTTGCTTCAACCAGCCTCTACTTTAAGAAAATAAGTCAAGCCAGAAGGCCTGTGTTTTCAGAGTGACTACATGAATTTGGGTACTTAGTACATCTTTCAAAAAAAAAAAAAATCTTCCAGTGCTTTTGTTATGCTTAAGATATTAAGAGAAAGGCATTTTCAAGTTTTCGATTCAGATCCCAAAATCTGGTGCTTACTAGAACATTAACCACTACCCACTAAAAAGAATTAAAAAAAAAAAAAAAAAGGACAAGAATGTTTTCATCAGTCAGAAATAGATTATGTGTAAATATAACCTTGCATCAGCCCTAGCAGCTTTATCTTGTATTCTTCTAGAAACAGTCATGAACCAAACCAAACCAGAAAAGCTATACAAAACACTGAACCCAAATAACCTCCTTAGCCACATGTCTTACTCAGAGTTGTACTACCCTCTTTCATAGTAGGGATGATAAATAGGAATCTTGTATAATCCCTACTATGGGGACATCTGGGACTATCAGCTGTGGACTCAACACCATTCCGTACCTCCATCTGGCCCTTTTCTGTTGTAACTTGACAGTAAGGAAGTTTAAAAGATAATATTGCTACAGCAGGCCGTGGTAGTGTAGGAGGGAATCGGGCTCCTTTACAAGGAATACACCTGTGCAAGGGAAACAAAGAAAACATGCTATCCTCAACACCTACAGTCACCAGTTGTTCTACATCTAAATCATGTCTCCTAAGACAGCAAGATACTTTAAGAGGATTTGTTCTTTAAAAAGTAGTAATTAAATTACTGACTTAAATATAGCAATACGTAAGACTGCGTTATAAAGGGTTATTTTTACATTGAAACCAATAAAAGATTTTAAAACCAGCAAAGCACATGCTGTTCATTTTCACACTAGAAGCTCCAAATGTGGCACATAACAGACACAGATCCCTATCTCACACAATACACAATTTAACAGCTACTACAAAATGTAAATGCAATTTATTAAAATCAGACACTGGACAACTGAAAGACACTGGAACAAGAGCATGAATGTCTGCCATTTATTATGATAAAGGGTTTTGGACTTCATGAGGCAAGTGCTGTGTTCGATACTCACAGGGGCAGGGGACGAAGAGAGAGGGGTGAAACAGATAAGCACGTACTAAAAGCATAGGCTTATTGTTTCATTATATTTAAATTAGTACTTTCTGGTAACAATCACTTAAACTAAACATTGACAGGGGAAGAGCTGCATTTCCAGCAGCACCAGTGCAGCATCGACAAAAATGTCTGGTTTTATAAACTGCTATTTCAGACACCAGGAAAAAAAAGAAAAAAAAATTAACAGGAAACATTAGTGTTCTGGCTATCTATCTGTGTTAATTAAGGCATATGGTGTTTCTACAACAACCCTCCCTCCTTATCTTTAATATGCTAGTGGCTTTGAATAAAACGTTCTTTGCAACTCAGACAGCAGCACTCTCTTTCTTGGAAGAGAAGGAAAAACCTCATGCTAACAGACTCATAGCTGACCATCTCATCAATGTGATGTGGCCTGCACATTGTTGGTGAATTTTCTGGAGGCAAACATACTTAATGATTTGGAGAAAGAGCCAGAGTGAATTGACATTTACCAAATTATTTCTCTTACTACAAAAAAACCCCACAGGATTACAAAGAATGTCACATAAATTTAAATAAAATGGAGTCTCCCACCACGTTCTACAATTGTGCATGACTAGCAAAGGAAGAGTCTGAATTTCAGTAAAATATGTGACCTGATGGATTCTGCCCTGGGAGGAAAAGGGCACAGATCACTGAATAAAGAGGACTACAAACAAAGCTTAGCAACTGAATGTCCAGGATGTGTGTTAAAATAAAAGAGAAACAGAATTATGTCAACATCACCAGTGTCACATTTTATAAAATAATGGCTAACTCTCAGCTAAATATTTGAATAATTTCACATACAAAATTGTTCTTCATGGTCACAGTTTAAATATTAATATAGTAACAGACAGTTCTGATCCATCTATGCCTAATTATGTAGATTATTTATAGGACTGGATTCTTCTTAAAGGGACAAAAGGGGAAAACATAGCAAAAAATTAAATTTAGGAAAAAAAATTTAACCCCCGCCAACCATCAACAGCAGATTCCTAACAGCAACCATATTTTTTAAGTAGGTTTCTCTAGCAAAATGCAGTCTTATGAATGTGTTTGCATCAGAGATGTGTGATTTCATAATAAACTGCACACGCCTGTTAGCCAGGGCAAGAAGCCACAATTAGTCAGTTACAAATTATAAAACTCTAAATTAGTTTTGAATAAGCTCATTAATGAAACATCCATGCAGAATTACGTTTACAAACTAGATCATTTACTGTGCATATTTACCAGCCACCTCTTTTACTAAAAGTTGTTTCCAGTTTCTCTTAGTAAGAAGTGCTCTGTAATTTACAACCAAGTCAAACAAATTGCTTCCTTGTGAAATAGCTGACCTGAGCTGCTGGGGATTTTCATGGATGCCAACTACCCAGTAATGATCAGATTTTCCTTTGCAATGCTCTCTCGTGTTACACACTGGAATCCAAGTATTCCCAAGTCCCCGGTTCAACATCCTCACGATTCCCTCAGAATCCACGTAACAAGGGGTACCTGTTTGTTACAAATTAAAGCAATTATTCTGACAGGCAACTAATTACAACACAAGTATGTCTGAACCGGTTAGATACTGCAGGGAAACTACGGATTTCGTAGATCAAACAGGACATGCTCTCACTCAAGCAGTACAACCTAGCTGGGAAAAACCAGTTTCCTTAGTAAGATGCGCCACCTTCTGACAGCCAACACTAATGCTGGTCGACTGAAACAGAGTTTGAAACATTCTGTGAAGAAATCAAATTCATACCACTTGGGTAGATTCAGTTTGTTTCTTTTTGCGGAGCAGGGCAACCAATCGGGAAAGCAAGTGCAGATAACGTTCAAGTGTATTCTACTCTTAGTGGAAACATATTAAAGATTTCTGACAAATATGTTGAATAGAAAAACAGAATTTTTTCTAGCACTGAGGAGATGGGGGGGGGGGGAAGGAAAGTTCATGTTTCCAAGATCACCGTTACTAAAAGGGCATTAATTAGCCAAACTCTCTTCCAAAATTCCTCCAACTGTGTCAAGATTTCTCAGTGTCACTCATGCTGACATTTCATACCTTCTGCGGAGAATCCAACCCATGTCAAATACGATTTCTTTGTAAGAGAAAGAGGGTCTCCATGCAAAATCTGCTTTTTCTTTTTCCCTAGCTCCATCAGTTGTACTCCAAGGCACTGGTCCCCACCAAACCCAGTACCTAGGAAGAAGTTGTTCAATAGCTATGTTAGAAAACAGAAGATTTGTCTTGTCTCTTGGCTAAATTTACATTTTGACTCAAAATTTAATTCTAAAGCAGGGTAACCCATGAATACCACTGTCAGACAAGTAACTATTTGTCATTTTAGACATACAAAGCACACATAGCAAATAATTCCTCAATTTCCCATAGTAATTCATCTGGAATATCTGAAACTCAAGTTTAATCTATTAATGTTACTGCTGTAAAATTCTCCCTTTCCCCCCAGGGTTAGTCTAGGCATCCCAGTATAAAATGTACGCTTTGCTGTCAGAACTCAAAGATCTGTGGGTTGTGATGGACATGTTTGTAAGGGCATCCTCAAGAAGAGAAGGAGAATAGGCATGACCAAAAGAAGAAGGAAAAGAAAAAAAATATACTTTTAGTGATTGTAAACACAATCCAAGAGTGAAGCACATGCTGGAATCTACTTGGCTGGGGAGCAGCACTGTGGAAAGGGACCTGGGAGTCCTGGTGGACAACAAACTCAATAGGAGCAAACAGCGTGCAGCTGCAGCAATGAAATCCAGCAGGATGCTGGGTTACATCAACAAGGACATCACTGGCAGAGATAAAGATGGCATCGTCCCACTCTACTCCACACTTCCCAGGCCACACCTGGAATACTGTGTTCAGTTTTGGTCCCTCTTATACAAAAAAATGTGTGGACAGGCTGAAGAGAATCCAGAGAAGGGCCACAAAGATGATGCAAGGACTGGGAAGCCATGTGCAGGAAGGCTGAGAGCTGGGCTTGTTCAGCCTAGAGAAAAGAAGGCTCAGGGGAGCCCTCGTCACCATGTTCCGCTATTTAAAGTGTGGCTACAAAGAAGACAGAGACTCCCTTTTGACAAGGAGTCACATGGAAAACACAAGGTGTGACGGGCACAAGTTACTCCTGGGGAGATTCTGATTGGACACAAAGGGAAAATTTTTCACAGTGAGAACAATCAACCATTGGAATAATCTCCCCAGTGAAGTGGTGGACTCCCCAACACTGGAGACTTCTAATATTCAGCTGGACAGGGTGGTGGGACATCTAGTCTAGGTCATGCTTTGCCTAGAAAGGTTGGACCAGATGATCCCCGAGGTCCCTTCCAACTTGGTATTCTATGATTACGTACAAATCAACCAGAGTTTGAAGCCAGTAACAGACATGGATTGAAAATATAATCCCACTTCAATAGAGACAGAAGAGATAACAGTACCTCTGTGATAAATAACCATCAACTGCTCTCCATGTCCTGCCATAGACACCACCGGACCTGGGAGACTGAAGATCTCTTTCTGGACTCCTCCAACAGTAAACACACGAACTAGCAAGGCACTAGTGGCACAGGCAGCCCAGCCTTGACCTAGACAGATAGCCTCAATGTCTTCATCCTTTGGCATATCTACTGTCCACTCCTTGTTTGCATCCCATGAACTAAAATGAATGCAGTGGAGCTTGCTAAAGCAAAGACAAAGAACAATAGTCAAATATCTCAACATGAAGAAAAATACAGTATCTCAAAATACACCAATATATTACATTTTCTATCAGAGAATTGGAATATGTGATGGTAACAGAAACGAACTACAAATTCCAAGCGTTCATTTGCAAAGGTGCTACTCTTATTATTCAAGAACTGAAGAGCCAGCTTGACTTCAAGCACTGTAGATTTAGAACCTCTAAAGCCTGAAGCAGAGACAGCTTAAAGGTCTAAGGGGAGATTTTTTTTTTAGATGGGAACAGGTAAATATCCTACTTAATTAACAAGAACTGGAGGTGCTCGGTACCCCTGAATATCAGCACTCATTATAAATCTGTAGTATTATATTGTCTTTCAAAGGGAAAAAAATTAGGAACTTCAGTTCTGCCACCTTCATAATTAATCACTGCCCATGACCAGTGCACAGGCACCGCAGCTTTTGAGCAATTACCTGCTCTTCCATTGAGAAAAAATAATGAAATTTTCAGAGCCTGATAACCAATACATACAAATAATACTAAAGGTAAAGAGTGATTTTCAACTAATCACAATGCTGTATGTGTGAAAATAAGAAGAAAGTTCTTCTTCAAGATATTGGAAATAAGAAATCCTCAGGAAACAAATTACATCTTTCAATATTCTTGAAGTCTTCAAGTGGGTGGATGTGAAAATCCTCAAAAATGGTCCCATAAATAAAAAGCACACTCGAAAGCCAAAAATCTCACGAAAGTGATAGAAGCTGAAATTAAAAGCCAAAATACTTGAAACAAGTGTAATTCTGTACTATGGGTTTTGCAGAGCAAGGCCATTTCTTACCTTGCAAGTTCCTCTGTACTCTCACAGGCTAGTAAAATAGCTTCAGTAGAGAGGTCAGCCATCGTGTGATTCAGAGAGTTTGGCAGGTGTGTTGCATGGTGTATGGAGGTATCATGAAATTCTATATCTATAGCATTGTCTTGCTCATCATTGTAACAGCGAATGATACCAACAGAATTCCATACCTATTAAAAAGAAACCCCCCCAAAACCGACAAAAAAACAATAAACCAAACAAATCAAGCATCCTGCCCTAAACCGGCCTACTGTAACTTTCTCCTCTGAAACAACAGTAGGTGGGAGGCTGGAGGAAGACTGTAGTAGTGTAGAAGTCCTGTGTAGTCAGGATTTGTAGTTTCTAAAACAGTTTTAGACAGAATTAGGCAGAAACTAGCTACATCCTCATTGCTTAGCCATTTTTCTCCTTACAAAATCAAGTGTGAAGAACTCACAGTTAGAAAAAAAAAAATGTGGATGATTAATGTACATGTCTTAACAGCACAAAAATATCCCTAAGTTCTGGCTATAAATGGAATTTTAAAAAAGATCTACTAGAATTCAATAGCACGGGTAGAAACTACATAGCTTTCTTTTGTCTTAAAGCCAACTATTTATTTCTACAGCAAAAGCAAGTGAAATATAAACCATAACATTATGCTGTCTTTGCACTGACACAAAGATAATTTCTAGTATTTAGCTTTACACTGTGAAGTATTAAAAATAAATAAATAAAAAAAAAAATCTTAGATAATATTAGATTAAGGCACAGCAAGAACTGAATAACACTCAGTACAACAAAGCAACTATATGCACATAACCAAATGGCAGCAAGATATACCATGAAACGATGCATGAGATGGCCAGGAGTGGAGCCAGACTGGAACGGCTTCTGCTTGGGGGTTGGCATTGGCCCATCATAGAAAGGCTGTTGTGTAGATGATGGTGGTAAAGCTGAAAAGCCACCAGTCTGATCATCATCATCATCTTCCTTTTCAAGAAGATTGGAATTAGCTTTTATCATTCCAATATCTAGAAGTTCAACAATAAAAACAAAAAAAATTACATCTGGCATATATTATTATTATGACAGAATATAGGTAAAAAACATTAAACAGTCAAGATTTCTTTGGAAAAATAAGGCAGAATATATCCAGGTAGAGGATGGTAAGAGATTGTCCCAATAACAGCACTAAAGAGCTCTGGTTCATTCTGTACCTAGTGAGTTATCATCATCATCAATTATTGTGCGTCTGAAATGGCCTGAAGTTGGCTTAAGGTCATCATCATCAGCATCATCTTCATTAGCTCCAGTCTTTGGAGAAGATTGTGGATCAACCATATCTCCACTTAAATAGTCATCGTCTCCATCAAAGAGATCATTGTAGTCCTTTGTTGCTGTACTGGTAACCTAAACACAGATTAACAATCCTCATAAAACTTCTTTTGGACATGGAATTCAAGAAATGAATTAACACACAAGAGTGAACTTTCAACACACAGAATGGAATGTTCAATATAATTTCATAATCTAAATAACCATGTTAATTTAAGAAATAATTAATACTGATCACCTTGTCATTTGGTTTCTTTTCATCACCAATATTTTCCAGCAACCCCAGATTTCCTTCAGTATCTGTGTAAGCGATTTGCATATCTTTGGGGTGCCATGCCAATCCACAAATTGTGTAATTTTTCTCGTGCTTCATCCTAAAAAGAATATAAAAATAATGGACGTTTAGTAAGCTGCTCATGGCAGAAACCTCCCCAAGAGTTACTGTAAGAAGTGGTAATATTTACAAGTATTCTAAAGTGATGCTACACATAATAAAGTAATTAATAGGTCACCTTTAGAATAAACAGTTACTATAAAAATACAGCAAGGCTTCTTTTCTATGGAAGAAAATCATATAAGCTTTAAAAAAAAAAATGTATCAATCATATTCTTAAAACAACAGCTTCCTGATACATGTAGAAAAAAATAATTTCCCAGAACCAGCCAGTTATAAAAAGAATAAAGTTATAAATAAAAAGAATAAAGTTATAAAAAGAATAGTTATAAAAAGAATGTTCAGTACCAAACTGATGAGTTAATCCTGTCTTTTATCACAAAAAATCCTTCCATTAATTATTTACACACTCTGACTTCAGTTCTTAATATAGGTGTTATAGTAACAATCATGTTTCTTACCCAAAGTATTCAAATATATATCATATATATAATATCAAATATATCTTCTTCTCCACCTCACTTAATTATACCTTTTCTTTCTTTTTTTTTTTTTTGTTTTTATTTTTTTGAAACAGATGCTTAGAGTAAGATAAAATGCAATTTGTCAGTTTGTCCAGTTTTGCCTACAGGTGAGGTTAGCTGACTTATGCATCTGTTTTTCCCTCTCCCTTTAAGTAAATACATCTTACTGCCAATGATCTTGAGGTTTGGCATATGATGAAAACTTGTTTCCACTCAAACTGTCCTTTGCTCAACTATTAGATTAAAAAGTAATAAAGGACATTTGCACACAGAAAACTAGACTATGGAATTTGAACAAAATCCTCACTCATGTCCCTTACCTATTCTATGTCTAAGAATGTAATGTTTCCAGATTCTTCTGGCTATGCAGAAAGGAAAACAGTTTACCACATGAATCAGAGCATGCTTCTGGGCATACTGGAAATGGTGGGGAAAGGCAAAACAATGCCACACTTCTACCTACCACCAAGAGTTATACTTGTGTGGAAGCTGCTTCCTTGTAGAACATGGAAATGATATGGCAACCCTTGATGTACCTTGAACTGCAGTATTAGTGTACCTCACTTCAGTTGCACAGAGAAAAGCCCTCCTCTTAAGATATAATGTATTTAAGATTAATCCTTTTAAGATTAAATTAGGAACTTTAAGGATCAATAAGGTCCCCTCCAACCCAAACCACTCTATGATTCTTGCTTCCCTTCTAGACTCAAGTCTAGACCAAGTGGTGGCCCTGCCTCCCAGCATCACCTAGATCTCACACAGGTTTTTAAACCCCCATGCTTCAGCTCCCTCTCTGTGAATGTGCTCCCAGCCCCACCACCATGGTCTCCAGCTGGGAGAGCATGTATGAGGCCAGGTAAATGGTATTCTTCAAACAGAGCTTTCATATGTGTCCTGGGTGCTTGTTTTCAGTGGGACAGTAGCAGAAAACTTAATGTTTACTCTGTGCCCTGGTTTTGGCTGGGGCAGAGTTAATTTTCTTCCCAGGAGTGGGTACAGTGCTGTGTTTTGGATTTAGGAGAATAATTTAGGGAAAAAAAACACCATATTTTAGTTGTTGCTGAGCAGTGCTTACACTAAGACAAGGACTTCTCAGCTTCGCTCACGACCCCACCAGCAAGGAGGCTGTGGGGCACAGGAAGCTGAGAAGGGGACACAGCCAGGAGAGCTGACTCAAACTGGCCAAAGGGATATTCCAGACTATATAATATCATGCTCAGCATATATAAACTAGGAGGAAAGCTGGCCAGGGGCTGCTACTCAGGAACTGACTGTGCATCAGTTGGTGGATGGTGAGCAACTGCATCGAGTATCACTTGTTTTGTATATTCTAATTCTTTTACCATTATTATTTGTGTTTAGCTGCCTGCTGGGTTAAACCACAACACCCTGTGAATCTTACTAAGGCTTTTCAAGAAGCAGAGTTCTGCATTTGCACAAAAATATATTAGAGAAAAGATAACAAAGTTCTACTTCAAGAAAATACCATGTACTTAGGGATTTATGGAACAAGACTGAATACCTTTCTATGCAGTTCTGGCTTTCCATATGCCACACCACTATACACCCATCCACACTTCCAGCTGCCAGATACTGCCCACAAGGAGACCAGGCCACAACATTCACGGTCTAAGGAGAAAAAAACAAAATAGAAAAAAAATTATTACAGATGCACCCAAAGCATTCATATTCTGAAGCTTAAACCAGATGTGTTCTGAAATAAAAAAACAGTAATAATGGTCTTTAGCAAATCATATCCAGCCTCCTGTACCAGAGCTGGCTTCAGGAAGAACCATTCTTTGAAGACAGCCCACTTTTTTTAATGAGAATATCCATCTTCTGTCACTAAATGCTGTCATGAGGTCAAAAAAACCTGATTCCAGACATATAGATGGTAGCATGGTATATTTTCCAAGCTCAGCACTAAACATGGCTGTATTTTAACTTAATACAGGTCCATAGATTAAAATCCAAGACTGTGTGTTCTGTATCTTAGTAACCTTAGGAAAATAGTCCTCTTTAACACAAAGGTTTCCAAGTATATAATGAAGTCAAAAGGAAGAAGATGGCACCATCTGGGCTACTATGTAGCTAAATTTTAGCTTAATAAAATACAAAGTGAACAACTGATATCTCTGTTCTGTACAGAAAAAGTACTCTGGAAATTTTCCCTAAAAAACTACGTATTTAGAGCAATTTGTGAAAACAGATGTTCTTCAGCTGCAGCTGGTGACTCACCAATTGCCCTTACAGATCTAGTGGGTTATTATAAATGAACAAGGGGAACCAGAGAGACATGTTTGACACTCATTTAGGTTCTCTTGCCTTGTTTTCCAACACAAAATAACAGGATCACAAGAGATATAAAATATAAGCAATCGTTACCAAGGAGTGAGGGGGAAGACATACTGTCTAGAAGATAGTATCTAGCAGAATAACATTTACATTATGGAATATTTATCAAGCACCTGATTTATGTACCTACCTGTGTGATGAATGTATCCGATAGATCAAATTGACTATCCCAGGTTTCTCTTCTGTATAGTTTAACAACTTTATCCACAGGAATTGCCAGCAACTGTTCAAAAGAAACAAGAAGCAGGCAATTTAGAACAAGTTACCTTTCAAACAGAACACTGACATAGCATAGTTCCTTCACTCAGAAGTATTGCAGTTGTGACTGCTTCAGTATTTAATGGTTCTCTTGCATCCCAGTAATGCCAATTGAGAACGTAAAGAAAGCTGAAGAAACTTGAATTACAAGGTTCTTTAATGCTTTCCACATGCAGCACAGCAAAGCATGCCTGTTTTTATTTTAATTTTTATTTCTTTCTGGCAGAAAACTGAAGATAATGACAGCTGCACCATAAGGTTAGAAGTTCTTATTTACGAAGCAGTTAACATGCATATAAATAGTTTTCAGTGCTCTGAGCACAAGGCTTATGCTCTCCTTTTTCCTTTCTCCCCAAATCTCTTTTGATCAGATTACAATTTCTGAATAAATCCTATAGAATACCTGATTCCTGAGCTCATTTCATCCTTCACAAAACTACATAAATGTTACTGCATGTTTCTTTTTTTAGGATTGGGGTTTTTTTAGAGACTTCTAGCAATTTGCTTTGTAAGAGAAGCAGGACAACGACTTACATTTCAAATATGTGTATTTGTGTGAAGAATTAGCCTAAAAGTTGAAAGGATTTATTCTTATGCAATATGGATATTGAAACTATTTGTACTGCACATGACATTCTCTCTTCCACAGAAAAGTTATGAATAACACTATCACAGCAGCCAGGAAGTTTGAGAAGTGGACACAATAGACAGACACAAAGGCTAAGTTGGGGAAACAAGATTATTCAGGTAAGAACTGTGAGGAAACACTGGTAAATACTATTCAGATCAAGTATGTCATTGGAATGTCAATAAAAAATGAATAGGTTCTGCCACACTATTATCACAGGCAATAACAGAAGCCATGAAACAATTTTTGCAAATGACCAACTTTGGCTCAATTCTCTGACCTTTCCTTCAAGTATGGCAGGGCATGCCTCATTTCATACAGGTTCACATTTATCTGCCCCTTTTACCTCTCCTCTCTCCATTATCAGATGCTGCAGAGGTGTTCTAGGTTACATGCTACAGAAATATATCTATAGCTATACTAATTCCCCAACCCATCTTGATTAGCAATCCATACATACTATAGCTGCAGCAGTACATACACAATGCACTAGACCTGTAGTATGTACGTGCCACCATTAGGCACAACAGAATTAACTTCATTCTTCAGGTGAAAAGGAAGAGAACAGCTTATTTAGGGAATTTTTACAGAGCAAGATTACTAATAGGCCAAAATTTACTTAAAGTAGAGAAAGACTGAACTCCTTCAATGCTCTGTTGTGAGCAATTTGATTATTTCCCTCCTGTACAATGTTCCTTCCTCTTCAGCACAACATGACTGTTTAATATTGTTTTGGGCTGACAGCTGGACTACCGCCAAACACAGTTTGGAGCTTAAAAGAGTAACCATTTCCAGGTCTTTATTTTTCCTAAAAATGAACTTCACCCCAAATTATTTTCCTTAGTCCCAGGAGCTGCAATTGTGGAATGCTCAGATTGAATTCTACTGTTGGACCCCTAAAGAGAAAAGAAGGATTAAGATGTGTGGCTAAACCAATGTCACTTACTTTCCCACTGCCAGGTTGCCATCCAAGCCTGCATATTGACTTAGCATTTATCACATCATTACACTTCTGCAGCAGTGGCCAGCTTGTCGTGCATGTCTGAAAACAAAAGATTTAAAAAAAAAGTTTTCTAACTGTGAAAATCTATTGTAGAGTACAAATTCTTAAAGAAGTGTGTGAGGGGAAAAACCCTAAAAGGAAGAAAGATACTGTTTTTAGAACTGAAATAATCTCTTTCATACAATTACAATGAACAAAGAAATATGAAAAAATACCTTGGCAACACAGACTTGAAACTATTTTAATGACAATACTACTACTTGTAACAAAAATAAGGTCACAGAATAAATGTTTTTAATCCAGTACAGAAAACATAAGCTCACGTATTTTTAGGTTATAGAGAAATCTGGCCAAAATACATTTGTCAAAGCCGAATCAAGTGCAGCAAGGTGACACATATCAGCCTGAATCTTGCCACAGCAGTATAAAGAATGAATATTCTCAAATTACAGCACAGATACATACATCATACTGCCACAATCCTAGGACACTGTCAAGTGTAATTGCCCCAAAACGCACCCACTGTCAGTCTGGAACACAAGACTTCCTATCAGAAGTATGCTTTTGTTTTTAAAAAAAGTAGCAATCCACAAGCGCAGGGGTACATTTTCAACTTTACTTACAGGAATAATTCCACATGGATTCTTAGTCCAGTCAATGGTATTTAGCAAAACTAATCCCACATACATAAGCAGAATTGCCTTATTAAAGCAGTTACCTGAAACTCTCTTTTCAAGTGTCTTAGATTTCCCAGAGCAGAGATTAAATCTGATTCCCTCACTAAATCTGATTATTTTAGCCAAATATTGCAAAATTGAGCCCAAAGAGTGTATTTGTAACAAATTATGTTCTTTGAACTGTGATTTATGTCGTTCTGAGAAATTGTTGTGAAATCTGTAACAAACAAGTGGAATAGTGCTTGCAGCCCAGAAAGCCAACCATGTCCTGGGCTGCATCAAAAGGAATGTGGTCAGCAGGTCAAGGGAGGTGATTCTCCCCCTCTACTCTGCTCTGGTGAGACCACCTGCAGTACTGCATCCAGCTCTGGGGTCCCCTACACAAGAGAGACGTGTACCTGCTGGAGTGAGCTCAGAGGAGGCCACAAAAATGCTCAGAGGGCTGGAGGACCTCTGCTATGCAGGCAGGCTGAGAGAGATGGGGTTGTCCAGCCTGGAGAAGAGAAGGCTCTGGGAGACCTTAAAGCAGCTTCTAGTCCCTAAAGGGGCCTACAAGAAAGGTGGAGAGGGGTTTTTGGCAACGGCATATAGGGATAGGAAAAGAGGGAATGCCCCTAAACTGACAAAGGGGAGATTTAGATTAGGTAGGAGGAAGAAGTCTTCACTGTGAGGGTGCTGAGGCACTGAACAAGTTGACCAGGGAAGCTGTGACTGCCCCATCCCTGGAAATGTTCAAGGCCAGGTTGGGCAGGGCTTGGAGCAACCTGGTCTAGTGGAAGGTGTCCCTGCCTGTGGCAGGCGCTCGAAACTAGATGAGCTTTAAGGTCCCTTCCAACCCAAACCATTCCATCATTCCACAAATAGCAAGCCCCTCATCAATAGCCTTAAATTCATTCAAATCGAGAAGGTTGAAACGCCCTGAGCATAACCCCAAGTTCTGGGAAACTAAGGATGTGTGCCACAGACAGAGCAAGGGACACTGGAGCAACACTGTGTCCAAAGCCCCTACCAAAGAAAAACCTTAACATCGTGGTCATAATGTCAGTGATCCTGGCACATGAAATCCTTATCTGTTACTTATCTCAGGTCAGAGTAACTGTGTTCCTAATGAGACTAACCAACCAAATCACATATAAAAAAAAGATACTGTGTAGCATCTCAGAGCATTATTTCACCTTCACCAGTCAGTCTACAATCCTGAAAATTACTCATGATTTCATAGGAGGCTTGGTACGAATTAATAAAACCAAAATATACATCTAAAGACCCGCTTATTAGAGCAAAAGTCCTTCCTTCAACCTGAAAGCAATGAGCTAAAACTCTGGAATAAGGTAGTATCTTTACTCAAAGCATTATTTCTGAATGTGCCAAGGGCAAAATACACAATGTTGGCCAATTAATAAAAATGAATGGAAGAAATAATGGATTCCACAGATGGGAAGAACAATCCACAATATCCAGGCCACATTTCATAATCAAGCTTTGGAATATCTCCCAGAAGTAGATAAAAATATTCGGTAAAGTGTAGTTAGCTTTCTTCCCCCCAAAACCACACCTATTGCAGCAGGGTTATTTCAGCCCAATTCTTCTCACTGTCGGTGAAATCCTGGATTTCTTACGAAAGACTTAACTTTGAGAGGCAGGCCTCTTACCTGATCTGCAATTTTCCATACTCTGACAGAACCATCACAGCTCGCTGATGCCTATGGTAAGAGATTTTTGTAAAAAAAAATAAAGACAGAGAAATTAATGCTACAAATTTGGGGAAAAATCCCTATAACCAATGCTACAGACATCTATATGCAGTTTTGAAAGAAAGCCTCCCCGTTTAAGCCATTTTAAGACTAAAAAGTTTCTAATACTGTCATCTTGATAACTGTACTTGACTCCAAGCTATTGTCATTACAACTTCAACTGAGCTGCTTATTTGCAAAGGAAGCTCAAAATTAATATTTAATTTATTTAGTGAGTCATCTTTTCCCCTCTAAAATCAGATCAGCATTAGATTCCAGAAGAACACAGACAGTAATTGAGCAGTAAAGCAAAGACTGAATTCTCCTGGGAGGCAACAAGTTGTGACAGACTCCAACATCAGTAAGGCCAGCTGAAATGAAGCAGTCTCATGTGCCCACTCGCTGTTTTATTTGTAAAAAGTATTTATTTATTTTCTTTCCCAGTGAAAAGACATTCAAAGTAGAAAGTAAACAAGAAAGTGTTTTTACCAGGTAAACTTCCCTGGGGTCAAAAGACAGGCTTAAAACAGGAGCATCGTGTCCTCGGAATGTTTTTTGCTTGCTGCTGTCAGCCATCTCCACAACTTTGACCATAAAGTCACTGCAGATCACAACAGCACAGACATAGAAGTATTAACAATAACAAACTATGTGTTTATGGCAATAAAAACTTAACAAGATTTTTAAGACCATTTAGTGCATCAGACACATTAAAAGATTATTTATTTTTTTTACAACTTTATTCCCCCCTTCAAAACTACAGACATTACTGCAGTTTAACTCAAAATACCAATGCTAACTTCTAAGCCAAAGAGCTCCTGCCATAATCTCTCAGTACCACTCCCTCTCATACTCCACTGCAACATCCTCTCAGAGAAATCTACTTTTAGGATCTAATTCTATAGGGTTAACCATTACTTTAACTATGTTCAGAAATACAAGCTTACTTTCGTCAACTATTTAATGCTAATCAGTCTTAAAAGGAAGTCTGTAAGCTATACTGTGATACAACTAATATTATGTTAACACTCTTAAACAATGCAAGACAACTTTAAAGAAAAGAAAACAACAAATAAACAGGCAATAGGATGGTTTTGTTTATTTAAGAAGCCACACCACTATTTTTCAATTAGTTGAAGTGAAATTTGGCAGCCAGTTGGATGTTAAATAAAACTAAGTTTGCAGACTTCATGTAAGAAATTGAGAGATCTGAAACAATTAAAAGCAATTCTTCTTAGCTGCATTCCTTCATTTCATGGCTGTCACCTTCTCCTTAGTACGTTACAGAAGACCTCACCAAGCAGTGGCCTCACAGTCTTATGAGCTCTTTTTCCTAATGTGAGTGCCCTGGCCAGGTTGCAGAAGTACTGGGGTTTTGTAAAAGTTTTAGGAACAAAAAAAAAAGAGTTTGCTGTCTGCCTAATCTCCCTAATCAAAGTCAGAGCTGTTCCCTTCGAAACAAGCACTGGCAAAGGGCCCAAACTCAAGATCCCTGTCCAATTTAGAGATTAGACTGGTCACTGCCCCCAGCTCTGAAGCCTCTCAGTTCTGGTGGACTTGATGTGTCTGCTTCACAGTTGCCAGAGTGCAAAATACAGCACATTCATCCAAATTTCTTTCTAGTTCAATTCTCACCTAGAGGAGCCAGGGAGCAGATGCAATGCTCTGCCATCTTTACTGTGGAGGACAAATTCCAGTAGAGGGGCAAGCAGACAGCCTGGACTAGCTACAGCTGCCCAAAAGACTTCACCAAATACAATTAAGAATCACCTGAGCCATAAATAAATAGGGGTGAGGGTAAAAAATATTGCCTGTTTGCTATTTTGCCATCTCTGTTAAAGCAATAGTATTTATTATGTTAAAGCAAACGTGCTGCTCTAAGAAATTAACTAAACGATGTATTTAATTCCCTTCAGGCAAGTCTTGCAACTGTCATCTGTTATCATTTGGCAGAATGGTGATGATATGTATGCTAGAGAATGACTCAATGCTCTTGCACAGATTAGAACCCATCTAACTTTTGCATGTATGTATATACATCTGCAGCACCATGATCCTCAACAGTTAGGACATTATCTTCAGCACACAGTAACAAAATCCTTGATGCTGTGATGAGATCCATATGGGCAAATACTTAAGCATGATAGGACTAAAAGCTGAAAATGCTCAAGTCTTCTAAAGAAAAGGAATTATTTCACAACACCAGATTTCCATTTACAATTATTTGGTTGATCAAGTATTTCTCCAAGTATTGTTTCCTAAAGTCCTTTTCATTCTTTTCTCTCCCTCCACCCACAAAAGACATTTTGCAATAAAAACCCTCAGAGGTATGGGGATGAATGATCTCATTGGCAAAAATCAGCACACAAGGAAGTTGCCAGATTTTGAACGACAGCAATGTTTTCCCTTATCATGCACAGATTACCTAGATCCAGCAGCAATTTTGGTACCATCACTATTAAAGATAACGTGGTTTGCATTCATGGTGAAACGAGTAAGGATGCCATCTGGAGCTCCTTCAGGAAACGTATGAATCTGAACAGTGTTGTTCGATACTGCTGTAATAAGTCGTCCATTCTAAAAAGAAAATCCATCACAAAATTTGTTGGTTAAAACACATTTATGCCCATGAAGTAAAAAAAAAATAAAACTGCTCTGATGTTCCAAATATTTGGGCAGATTAGCTTTAGTAGTTCCAAAAGGGGTCTGACAGTAAGAGCAGTAGAGGAAATAGTCTTCAACTTTTATTTCTTCAAAAAAAATACAAAAAAGCACAGTAACTTTAATGTTTTATCACCAAACTAATGAGAATAGAAAAATCATGCTCTTATTTTCAGTCTTGTAGAAACACATTGCTAGATTGAATACTGAAACTCCAGTTGCTTCAGTAGACTTTAAATTCACTACATCAACTATATGGCAAGTTACTGCATCAAAACTTCCCAACATGTATTTTGACTAAAATAATGAATACTCAGAGTCACTAATGAATTTCAGAGAGAACTGTCTGATCTGCTTCTGGTGAATAGAAAAGTCACTTCTTTTGCATAGACAAGAAAGCTCTTAGAATCATGCATCCTATTCAGATTGATATGCTGCTGTATCAGGAGAGGGCACCCTTGCACCAAACTTCTCAGTTAAATGCCACCAGGGAAAGATGAAAAGTTCATGAACTACATTTAGTTCTTCTCAGAAAACAGAAGGCAGTTTATTAAAAATGAATCCAGATTAAAAGAAGTGCAAAATTAATAATTGTCCTATACTTGGAAAAGGAATATCTCTTCTCCAAGTGACAATACTACTCCTCATTTGTACGTAGCAGTACAAGCAGTAAGTACTTCAAGTTTTTGAAGTACTAAAGAAAGAAACTTCCCCGAGGGATTTTTTTGTTTGTTTGGGTTCAGGGAGGAGGTGGTGTTACTTTCTTTTTCTTTCCAAGTTGCCTAAAGTTATAGTAAAAATTCTGAAGATAAACGAAGCAGCACCAGTCCTAAATAACCTAAGAGATGAGATCTACTACCTAGATTACATCAACATCTCAGATCAGTTCCTCATTTTCATTAATGAAGAACAATTTTTTAAATAAGTTTTCCTGAAGTTAAGTCTCACAATGCATTCTTCATCTCACTGTTAAAAAATAAGAAATCCCTCAAAAGTAAAAGCACTTCACAGTAAAATCAGGATTTTTCCCTTGTCTATTCATTAATAGTTATAGCAATTTCTGGCTCTGCCACTGATTTGATAAGAGAACTCACTCAAGTCACCTCACTTGGTTTGTGAAAGGGTAAGCAACGCAAAGAAAATCAACAGCAAAATACCCTGAAAAGTCAATGATGAAGACAGATTACAGAGGTATTGCAGAATAGATACATGAGGTATGTTTAAAGCGCTTTAAGAAAGAGGTTTCACTTAAGGCAGTAGTTCTGAATAAGATTTCAAATTATTATTTTTAAAAATATAATACACATATGTTGTCATTTATTTCCTCTTTCATCCTCCCCTCCAAAATCACTAATAGTTGAAAGACAATTTTAAAATTCTCCTTTATCACTGCAAAGTTAACCACACAATATCTGCAGAACTGAGGTAGCCTTCTGGAATTGTTCTCTTCTACAATTACCACAAAGACAACATTTTAGACCTTCTATTATGAATGTAATAGAACAATAATTGTACACAAAGAAAATACTATGAGAATTCTCAAGCTAAATACATGAACATGCATAGTGAAAAGAATTATTTTCTATTAAACAAATTCATACAGGTAACACATGCCTTATTATTTACAAATAATGACTTCTGCAAAACATAGTAAAAGGAACTGTCTTAGCATTGAAATGAACAGACTAGGTTATGCTTCAAATGTCAGCCAGACCGACTACAGAACTGCCTCTAGTTGGCATACTCACAAACCCTCACAACTTCAGACTCTGAAAATGGTGGGCCAGAGGCATCTTTGGGCTAAATGATAATTTCGAGGACAAAGTATCAATCAATTATACAAAAAAGTATTACCAAAGCATGACCAGACATTGACTTTGTGAAAGTAATCTTTTATTAATACAGATTATAATTCCTTGAACCTTAAAACAACCACATAAAACAACCTCTTGGCTCTTTTTCCTAATACTAGATGATCTCATCTTACACTGGGAAAGTTTTTGTAACTCACATTGTGAGAAAACACTGAGACTGCCTAAAAAGTTCACTGAATAATTAGCTTAACCCAATGGATTTATTTCCCAGAAAGGTCATCAAAGTCAGAAATAAGAATAACTGAATATGAAGGAAGAGGAGGAAAACAAGTATTACAGAAGTTTAGTGTAAGGAATAATACTTCTACATTCCTGTATGGGTTAAAATAAATTGTCAGAAGTATTCTTGATTTATATAAAATACTTCATTTAGCTAAAATATTCGAAGTCTATAGGCACATTTAATCAAATAAATTTCTGTGTATTTCAGAAAATTGTATTTTCATACTGCTTTGATATTCTCACTTAGCCATCAAGGTACAATATGTTCATATGTTCAGATTTAAATAACTGTTGCTCATTATCATAGAATCATAGAATCAACTAGATTGGAAAAGACCTTTAAGATCATCAAGCCCAACCTTCACAACTGTCAACTCCACTGCTAAACCATGTCACTAAGGGCATCATTTTTTTTTAACACTTCCAGGGACAGTGATTCCACCACTGTCCTGAGAAGCCTGTTCCAATACCTGATCACCTCAGTGAAGACATTGTTCCTGATACCCAACCTAAACCTCCCCTGGCATAGCTTGACACCATTACCTGTCGTCTTATCACCCGTTACCTGGGAGAAGAAACTGACCCCCGCCACACTACAACCTCCTTTCAGGTAGTTGTAGAGAGTGATAAGGTCCCCCCTGAGCCTTCTCCAGACTAAACACCCCCAGTTTCCTCATTCCATTCCTCATAAGACTTGTGCTCCAGACCCTCCACCAGCTTTGTTGCCCTTCTCTGGACCTGCTCCAGCACCTCAATATCTCTTTTGTAGTGAGGGGCCCAGAACTGAACACAGCACTCAAGATGCAGCCTCACCAGTGCTGAGTACAGGGGGACAATCACTGCCCTGGCCCTGCTGCCACACTATTGCTGATACCAGCTAGGATGCTGTTGGGCTTCTTGGCTACCTGGGCACAAGCTGGCTCATGTTCAGTGGCCATCAATCAGCATCCCCAGGACTTTACATTAATCTGAAGATAAAAGTCTACATATTTAACATACATCAAACCGAAATGCATGACATACAGTATCATTCTTCCTTTCTTCTGTATATTCTCCCAGTATGTGTTTAATGTTACTCACACAAGCAGCATCTCTGAGTTTGCAAATCCAACATCTGTACAGTCACACTGTACATTAACACCAGCATGACACAACTTAGAGGAGTTCTGTAAATGACAATACCTTTAGAGCACACGAATACGCCTTTTCTCCCACATTAATGGACGTCGGATCATCATCATCCAGGTTTTCCCAAATCCTAACATCTCCATCACTGCCACAAGTTACAATGCAGCTGTGGAAAGACACAGGATTTGTTAAAATTCAGGAATGGACAAGACAGCCACTGTGACTTCCAGTCACAAAATGAAAATGTTACTAAAATGATAGAGGGGGGTTTATATTGAAATACAATACACACAATACAGTGAATACCTACATTTATTATGTCTAAGTAACTTATTAAACATGAAGGGGTGGAAAAGTCATGTTTGGGTAGCATAACACTGTACCATGAGTCTCTGACAACTGCCCAGGCCTATCATCTGAACTGACATCTGAAATGTCAATCCATTTTTTTTCCAGAACTTAGAACAAGTATTTCAAAGGACTTAATTAGTACAAATTTCTCTCAGAGCTGGGTATTTAGCTGCCTCTTAAGACTTTGAAAACTTACCTTACAGCTGATTACAAAGTTGAGGTCAAAACTAAGAGTGTTAATGCATACTTGACTGAAGTTTAACAAGCTTAACATGTAGGCCTGGGCCTACAGAACCCTTAAAAAAATACTTAATATGGAATTCAAGTTTGATGGAGTTAACTTTCACAATTTCAATGCAGTAAACAAAAACCTGAAGTCACAGGGCAATCATACAGGAGTTTGTGTAGGATTTTTAATGAAAGACATCATGAATCTATAACCAAGCCTTGCATTCTTTCAAATGTCCCCAAAAATGATTGAACAGCAAGACGTTACAAAGCCAGTGGTGAAGCTGTGACATTGCTGTTCTCAGTTCAGTAATGTCTATACTTTGACAGCAACACAACACTATTGATATTGAATATACTGATGCTGGCGAGTCCAGCAGTAGTGGACCAGTGGTGTTTGGCAGAGATGTCTGCATCCGTTTGCATTTGCATTGTAATGGCAAACAAGGCTTTTTGTGGTTTCAAGAGATTGTTATTAGACTCTTAACAGTAGTCTTTGTACCAAGGCTAATGAACTAAAGAAAAGTATAAAATAATACAGACTTCATAGAATGACAAGAATGCCTTGGATTGGAAGGGGACCTTAAAGCCCCCCTGCCACAAGCAGGAACACTTTCCACTAGACCAAAGCCCATTCCAATGTGGCCTTGAACTCTGACAGGAGTTCAAGGCAGCCACGGCTTCTCTGGGCAATCTGTTCCAGTACCTCACCATCCTCACAGTGAAGAATTTGTTCCTCATCTAAACCCACCCCCTTTCAGTTTAAAGCCTTTACCCCTTGTCCTATCGGCGGACTTAAACCATACTCAAGACAGTTCATTTTGAGAGGGCTTGTTCTCTGGTTTACCTTTTATTTTTAATTAATAAAAACATAATGGCAAACATTTAGTTTGTATTTATACATTCAAAAGATAGCACAGGAATAAAACAAAAAGATAGCAAGCCCAATATTGGATTTCTTCAACTATATTTTTAATTTCTCAATGTATATGTGAACATATTTACTCCCACACTACACTGGTTTCTGCTAGATTCTAAGAAATAATTTATAAAAAGCTCATACAGAGTTTTTATATATATACACATACACATATATATATGCTGACATTTAAATTATAAATCAATCACTTCAATACTCAGGGCATCAAAATACGTCACACTGCCAGTTCTCAACAGAGGCAAAACTCAAAGGATTTCCCAGACCAAGCCAGGCCATAAACCCATCCCAATATCTCACACAGAAACGGATGGTGAACTTCTGGGAAAGCAACAGATAGGAGGAGCAAGACCATTTCCTCTCCCAGACTACACTTCACTCTGGTTTCTAGGAACTCCTGTTTTGTTTCTGGAGAAAAGAAAGCTTCAGGGAGCAGCCTTCCTTTAGTACCTAAAGGGGCCAACAAGAAATCTGGAAAGGGGCTTCTTACAAGAGCATGTAGGGACCAGACAAGGGGGAATGGCTTTAAACTGACAGAGGGGAGATTTAGACTAAATATTAGGAAGTTCTTCCCTGTGAGGGTGCTGAGGCGCTGGCACAGGGTGCCCAGAGAAGCTGTGGCTGCCCCATCCCTGGCAGTGTTCAAGGCCGGGTTGGACACAGGGGCTTGGAGCAACGTGGTCTAGTGGAAGGTGTCCCTGACTATGGCAGGGGTTGGAGCTGGATGGTTTCTAAGGTCCGTTTACAACCCAAACCATTCTATGACAATTAGGCAGTTACCTCCCAGTGTCACTGAAGCAGACGTCCGTGTGGCCCTCGGTGTGGCCGTACCGCATTGGCTTTTGTGCGGATGGCATCTTCACTCTCGCCTGTTTATTTATGTGGGATAAAAGAGAAATAAAATTAACTAAAAGGAAAAGCTTCGGTCAGAGCCCCAGACAGCAGAGCAGGGCCAGAGGGACGCAGGGCTCAGGGACCAGCTGTCCCCAGCTTGGCCTAAGCGGGTTAGAGCCGGGCACATGTTGAACACGGCGCCTGCACCTCCTTACGTCGGAACGGCCGGGCCGTGGAA
>NW_009944816.1:0-316 GCF_000696875.1 Nestor notabilis
GTCCTCCCGATAGCTTCTGGAGGGGGCCCACCTTATCCCTAGTCTGTCTCTCGTTTGCCACATACCTATAGAAGCCCGTCCTGTTATCTTTCACATCCCTTGCCGGATTTAATTCTATCTGGGCCTTAGCTTTCCTAACCTGGTCCCTGGCTTCCCGGACAAGGTTCCTGTAATCTTCCCAGGTTGCCTGTCCTCACTTCCACCTTCCGTAAGCTTCTTATTTTCCCTCTAAGTTTCTTCAGCAGCTCCTTATCCATCCATGGAGGTCTCCTGGCCCTCCTGTCGCACTTCCTTCTAGTCAGAACACCACGCTCCT
>NW_009944816.1:545-36160 GCF_000696875.1 Nestor notabilis
CTACAGCCAAGGCTGCCCTGGAGCGTCACATTCCCCACCAGCCCCTCCCTGTTGGTGAGCATGAGGTCAAGCTGGCACCTCTCCTTGTTGGTTCCACTATTACTTGCAAGAGGAAGTTGTCTTCCACACAATCGAGGAACCTCCTGGATCGCTTGTGCCAGGCCCCCCAACAGATATCAGGATGGTTGAAGTCCCCCATGAGGACAAAGGCCTGCGAGCGTGAGGCTGCTCCTATCTGTCTGTAGAGCACTTCATCCACAGAGTCTTCCTGGTCGGGAGGTCTTTAATAGATCCCCACTGTAATGTCCCCCACTGCTGTTCTCCTTTTGACCCTGACCCACAAACTCTCTGTTGACTCCTCACCTATCCCAAGACAGAGTTCCATACTCTCCAGCCTGTCACTGACATAAATAGCAATTCCTCCTCCCTGTCTGCCTGGCCTGTCTTCTCTAAAGAGCCAGTAACCTTCCATTCCAACACTCCAGTCACAGGCATCATCCCTTCTGTGATACCAATGACATCGTATCCCTGTAACCTTGCACACATCTCCAATTCCTCTTGTTTGTTTCCCATACTACGGGCGTTCATATAGAGGCGTCTGAGCCAAGCTCCAAATGAAGCCGACTCAATGGCTGGAGCAGCTGAAATACCTCTACATTGCTCCAAGCACTTATTATGGGTGCTGGCAACTGACTGGGAGTGTTGGGATGGATCGATGTCGTCTCCCCCCAACACATCTAGTTTAAAATAAAATATTGTTTATATAGTTTAAAATGAAATATTGTTATCCTTTGTCAGGTAGTGAATAGAGCTCATTTCAGCTGTTTACTCAAAAAGTGAAAGACATCACCATCATAATTTGAACTGTGATTTTATTCACATTTTGGGAGTGCCTGGAGGCCTGTGTCAGTGTGCCATTTTGCTGTTTGAAAAGCACAGCAAAGACACAGACCTTATTCTAGAGAGCTAACAATTTGAGAAACTGCAGAACACCAGGACAGTTTTATGCGTGTTTGTGTCTGAATTAGTATTATCTATGTATTATCTATGTTTAAACACTGACACCCCTGAACATTTCTTTTTCCCCTTTATGGGTTGTATCATCCATTGTTATTTTAGCAGGATGTAGAATACTGGCATGATTACTTTTACCATTATTGAGATAAAGAATAAAATTATTGAAAGATTTTTTTTTTGCAATGAATAATGTTATTTTGTCAAAAATTGACAGATAATGCTCCTTTTTTTTCTTTCTGATGGTTGGATGTGATGACTAAAGCTATTATAGTACATAGGTGGAGAGAGGAGAGGAAATTACCAAAATAGTGTATTTGTGACTGGAGAGTTTAAAAACATTACCCATAAACCAAGTTGTTAATCCAGTTTACGAGAAATGCATGTATATCTCATTGTGCAAGGAAAGATACTTTATTGCTCTCACAGAAGTCATAAATCACAGTGAAAATCTGTTACAAAAATACAGCCCTGCACAGTGGAAAAAAAATCCTTGTTGCATCTGAAGGCTGAGAAGAAATGATGTCAGAATCATAGAGAGCTCTTCTTTGGTGCTGATGAAGAATTGGAAGTGGGAGGTCAGCCCATGTTCAAGAGGTGTCTCTGGGGTTCCTAGGTTGCCTTGGTCAGCCTATACTTATCTCTAGCTTACCTGGTAGTTCACTCAGTGCTCTGTGTTGTGCAGCTCTTGTTGAAGATGTGATTGTTCTGGCAGAGCGCCTCAGCTTTTCGCTCTTGTGCATCTATTTTTCATTGACAGGAGGTGGAGAGGAAAAAAGCAGTGTAGAACAGGACATAGAGAACAAAAAACTTTGAAGCTGCTGCAAGGCAATTTTTTGTACACAAGATCTATAGTGTCTTGGTGACCTTCCTTGTATGTTCCAGAAGTGGGCAGAGAAGAAGTCAATACTGTCAGTGCAGGAAGCTGAGGAAAAGAAATATTTTAGGCTGGCCAAGGGGAAAAGAGTATCACTGTAATCACTGATGAAGTGATAATGTCCCCCTCTCAGCGACTATAGCTGTACTAGTAACTTTAACAGTGTGAGGGAATGTACTTAGGCAGTTGAGTTTGAGCAGCTGGTAGACGGTTGACTGATCATGGTTTCAGACTGTGCCAACCAGTACCCATTCCTGCATGGAGACTGAGAACTGGTACAGATGCAGAACCATTCCCATTTGGCAGTTTGCATGGAAGGGGAAATTCAAATTGTAGCTGCTCAGCAACGTTAATTTGTGACCAAGGAGTGATCTGGTGTGGAAGTCAAGAAGGCCCAATTTCAGAAGAGATTGAACTAGCTGCAAGAAGAGATGCCAGGAACAGAAGGATTTGCCTGTAAGGAGTGAAGTTTCCCCTGGTGATGAAATAAGAAATAGCTGAGCATTGTCTGTGGCAATCCTGGAATGAAAGTGCTCAAAGGCTGCCTTTAGGCAAGTGCACTAACTCAAAGTCTGGCTGAGGCTCCTGATGCTGGTGCTTGATTCACCTCAGAGGGTACAATAAATTTCCCAACAGTGTACAGCCACCCTGAGTTAGAGATTGTGAATTCAGTGATGCTAACGGGGTCAGACCATGCACTGTCCCAGACCAAGCTATGATCCCAGATGTGCTTAATTTTCAAGTGTAGATACAGCTAGAGTGTCCAGCTTTGTAGCTCTGGTTCTTATGTCTTTACTTAAAAATGCAGCAGTTTTGTACTTCCAGCTCTGGAGGATCTTGATTCAGACCTCTGGGTTGGCAAAGGCTGCCTGCACATAATCACAAGTTTCTTCTAGTGAACCTTTTACCAGGATATTGTTTCTGTTCATGCCCCCAGTCTCAATTCCCTAGACATCCTGTGGCTGCTGTGCACACTAATGAACAAAGATCATGTCTCTCTTTCTCTTCTTCACTGAGCAGAGATTGTCACAGTGTCCCTGTGTGTATATACAAATGAATGTTTAAGGCTTAGTTTTCTATGGTTTTTCTTTGATATTCACATAGAAATATTTTTACCGCCAGTAAATTTTCCTAAAATCAATCTTGGTTCTTGGTAGAACTAAGCAAAATAAAACTAGTATGAAATTAAAAAAAAAAAAAAGAGAAAAAAAATGAATGTGAGCATGAATAAAGAGTGAACAAAAGAAATAGTATTGTTTGGTAAATCTGTGTTTTGTAGCCTCTTTCAGGGAAAAGATCTAGGTTCAGCTGTGATTTTTGCTACCTTTCTGTTGTGATATTCAGATTCACAATGATAAGGCTTATCAAGTAACTTGTGTAGCTACATACGAGCTAACACAATATCCACCTGACTCTAAGAATGCCAAAGTTACAGATATTTAGAACTCTGTTCTTAGTCTCTCTTATAAAGCATAATAATACTGAAAGTGGTCACTTACGTGACTTTTCATGTGACTTTTATGTCTCACTTCTGTGCCTTTCAGGTAAGAATTGCTGACAGTTCAAGCTGAGAGTCTGGTGCTTAACTGTGTGATCAAGCAACAGCTTTCTTGAACCTGCTGTGGTTGTCTTTCTGACAACAGTGAAGAGAAAACATAGCTTTTTCCTGTTGGCAAATGGACCATGGAAAGGGAGATTTTCTGTCCCTTGCTATCTGACCAGTGTAGCTGGCTAGAGATACAAGAGAAAAAATTATCTAATGAGAAGGAATATAAGACCTCCTTGCAGGTGATTCTAGTCTGTATTTGGATGTTTCCTGTTGATCTTACTCCCTCATTCTGCTGCACTTGACAGTCAAGAGGTGACTGTACTGAGTGGTTTTCCACACCTTTTAGTAGGGTTTGCTGCTGTTATTGCGGTGGTTGAGGAATAAGCAATGTGTGGTTCCCAGTACTGCCATCCACAGACATCGTCTTCCTATTTGTGTTCTGAACTGGCAGTTACAAGATTTCATTCACAGTCTCTGTTTCATTTAGCTGTATAGCTAGACAGTAGCTGAAAAGGTGTGCTGGTGCTAGCAACCTCTGATTGAAGTCAAACCTGCCAAGCATCCTATGTTGGTATCCTCAGTTTGTTCTGTAGCCTCTGCTTGGTGTGAGGCAGCGTGTACCCATCCTTCAGGGAAGATTCTCAAATTACATTTAGTCTTACTGTCATAGAAATTGTTAGGAAACCTGCACCAGAAAATGTTAATTTGTAAGGAACGAAACCTGGAGTAAAAATTTTACAAAATTTTCACTTTAAAATGACATTTAAAAATGAAATGACAATTTACATCCTGTCTCGACAACGCTCTCATTCTTTTCCAGTCTTTGGGTTAAAGTACTTGGATGATATTTATCGTAGAAGTGTTGGTTTTTTTACTTAAATAAACCCCAGTAAATTCTTCAGATGTTTTTAAAATTACTACTGAATACTTTAAAAAATACTTATTAAATACTGGCTTGGAATAGAAATTTTCTCATGGCAGAAAGCTCTATTTCCTCCCAAACACTAATTATAGCCAGATGATTTTGTTGTGATCTGAATGGCCACTGAATATATCCTGTGTAAATGTGGCACTTTTAGCAACATTTGTATCATATACAAGCATAGTCTGATTTGAAGACATTCTTTTTAGGCATATTTCAGCAGTAGCATACAGTCAAATCACAGGCAATTATGTACTTCTTGCATTTAGTCATAACCATTTTGTATAAATATTGTGTCTTAAACTGCCATAACCATGGCTTCTTACATTTTTTTTCAGTTAGCAATCTTCCTTTCTCATCTCAAATATCTAAAGTTGTGCACTGAGGAGCATTCATAATATGTGAAAAGAAACAATCTATTTTCTGCATATCAATATATACAATATTTACGTTATTCAGTTATGATCTCCCTTCCTCTGTGTGTGAAATAACGTTTCTCAGCCATGGTCCTAAGGGTGTAAATCAAAACAGAACCAGCCTAAAAAGGGCAGTTTTCATTCTCAAATACATAAAATATGCATATTAAATTAAAAAGCTTTGGAATTCATGAATTATTGTAGCCTGGGTTTAGTAATAATTTATACCGTACAGAATTACTGTGGTAGTTATTCATGACAGTACTCAATACTAAAGCATACGTACCACAGTATCACTGCAATACATAGAGTACATAACAGATTACTTAAAATGGAAAAATCATTTTTTTTACCTGATGTAAATCAATCTAATTGCCTTGATTCATTCCACTAAAGATCAAGCTGAGGTTTTGAGTGCTTAGGATGCATTTGGAATATAATATCTAATACCAAATCTAGATGTGTAGGGGAAGCTTGGGGTTCACAATAGGGTTTTTGATTCCTTACATACATAAAGATTCAAATCAGTCATTTCTTTACACTGGCTTACCACTGCACTATTTCCAACTTCTAGCTTCTGTAGACATACAACCCATTTTATTCAGGAAGGAAAGTTCAGGCAGGAAAATAAAGATGTTATGGAAGATTTGAATTTTGTCTCTCTTTCTCTCTGGTAATTTAGCTACATAAATCCATTAGGAAATTTGCACTGTCAGTTGCAGCTGAAACAGGTTTACACAGAGAAGCTTGGTGGGGTATAAGGGTGAGGGTAAATATGATTCTGCAGTCAGTCTGGGATAGTCTGCAGTCAAAGCAATGGCAATCAGTCTCATGGGATTACTGAAATGAATCTAGAGACTGCTGGAGAAGTATTGCACTGAGCTTTGTACACTAAAAGGAATATGTTACATCCTAGCAAAGCTGAAATGCTTGGAAAATGAGAAAACAATTGTGAAATTCTGAAGGAATTATGTACTCTTTTGGAGGGTATTTTAAACTCATAATGTTTTTCTAATATCTTTTTCAGAAATCTGTAATGCCTGTTACATTATCAGCATTATGATTTAGGTTGTCTTGTAATAACAATAACAACTGGAGTCAAAACCCATAAAAATTCAGGGAAATACATACAGTACTTATGTGATACCACCTAATCCCATGTTCTTAGGTGCCTCAGTTAAATAAGAGTCAGAAATGCCATGCCTGTGGAGAGACAAAGAGCAATTCAGACCTTAGGTCATTTAAAATCATTCTTTGGAGATCTCCATTTTATTTCTGAAGATTGAAGAGACACCTGCACAACTTTGCAAAATAATTTTATAAATTTCAAGTACTTTATACAATTTATTTTCCAGTTTCCTGCATGGAGAGGAATGTATTGAACATAGTATTTTGAGACTAGTTTGTAGAAAGATGTCTTTCAACCTGCCTGTTTTGCCAGCTGACAGGCCAGTACTCCTGGATGAGTTTCATGGTGAAGAATGTGTCATTGAAGGGAGTGTGCCCGTTTGGCTTGATCCCACAACTCCATTTCTGCCAATACACTTTCAAGAAGTGATAGAATTTTTTTAGGTTGCTCCACGGCTCTTGCGTACATGGGATAAAATACAATGAGTTGATTAATTTTACAAAGCTTCTCTGCTTTTTTCCATGCCTTTCTGGCAAGGGGATTGGAACTAGATGATCTTAAGGTCCTTTCCAACCCTAACTATTCTATGATTCTATGATTCTATGATCAAAGTTAGTACATAGGGTATACAGAGCTCCCTTACAACCCAAATGACTCTATAACTTCCTGATTTTGAGACAGGTTTTTAATCTGTGAGTGTGGTTGTTGCTTGTGGTCATATTAGCATGCTAGCTTCCTCTCTGCTTTTAATTAACACACATGGCAACTCTTTGGTAACCGTTGTAAAATTTAATATAGATGCAGAATGATTCAGTGGTCTAGCACATGAGTTAAAAATTTAAATAATGTCATTGGAAGACTGGTTTGTGAACACAGGCTTGGAAGACTGGTTTGTGAAGTTGTCTATATGACACAGGGGTAATACATATTATGGGATTTATGCTGTTTTAAATACCTTAAATGCTCTTTTGGAGAACCTTATCTTAGAGGTGATGACTTCTTCTGAATCTAGTAATATGAAATGTGTCTAGCTGACAACCTTTTCTTTCTAGAGAGTGCTAGACTGAAAAATGATTTGGTTTTGATACATTCTAGCAGGTTTTTACAGATAATTATCAAACGGCTTCAAAATGATTTTTAAAATTTGAATGAAATTAATTTTGAATTAATCTTTTAGAAGTCTCAAATAGAATTCTGTGCTTACTTCTGGATTTTAAAAATTTCTTAAAATTTAGATTGTTTAAGAATGAAAATACTTGCTACAAAACTTGCCTTGACAATCATTTTTCCAGGATTAATATTATCCCAAGCATTTTCTGCGAAAATACTTTTCTTGAAAAACTTCATAAACAAAAGAATTGTCTGGCTTAGTAAAGGCCAAGGGGGTTTTATTTTTATTTCATTACTACTGATATTGATAATTTATTGAATCTACTATTCTGATTTTGCAAGATGCCCAAAAATTTGCTGGACATATATTTGGGCCTAACTTGAGAATAGATCTCTGGTGTGGAACTGATATATCAAAAATATCCAAATATAATAAATATGTTTGATTCAGAACATTACCGCATCTTTCCAGACTTCTGGAAAGAGACCTGAGAGCACATTTTCCATATTAGAAGTCATGTAGCACTATACAGAGCTGAGCTTTTAATCAGGATTTCCACAACATTTGACTTAATTTTCCATGTCAGGATATCCTATTAGTTATGATCTTTGAACCTTAAATTAAATAAACAACCAGGGAATAAACACAGCTGTCACAAATGCATGAAAGAATGTATAGAAGAGGACAAGGATCAATTATTACCATTAGTAAATGAGGATTGAAGAATTGTTTTAAAACTATAGAGGAAATACATAGGCTAAATATTACATAAAATGACGGAAATTCATTTTAACAAGCAATTTAATGAGGGGGCGGAGATGTGCAAGGTTAGGAATCTTCTTTTTGGAATGGTTAGTTTAATTATTGCTGACAGTATGGAGGAAATGAACGTATTTATGACCATCTAAAGGTTTATTCTAGTCCAAATTGTTCTAGAAATTCTCTTGTGGCTATAGCAAGTTTGTATAAACTTCTCTCTGTTGAGCTCAAAGTTGGTGATGAACAATCTTTTAATTTCTCAAGAAGGTTTCAAGGGCAGGGAAGCTATGAGTCAGAGTTTGCATGCATTTTTCACCAGGGTTTAGCCTGGACTAACAGCATGAGTCTCTAAAGAGTAGCATTCTGCCTGCTAGTTCTCAAAACTAAAGTAAATAATGGATAAATGACATTCCATTTAATCTTTTCCATGCTCTGTGACTATATATGAACATTAACAAATTTCATGTACTGTCATAGATCCAGAGTTGCATTTTGTATGACTTTTGATGTATAGCATCCCATATTTTCTTCCATAGAATGTGCTGAATGTGCTTCCCATCTGTCTTCCATCACAGACTTCTTTCTCTCTTGCATGTGCAACAACTTCTGTTTAACCAGGGAATTGACTAATGGTGTCTAAAAATAACTGCATTGCTGCTCCCATTAATTCACAATATATAACTTAGAAAGCATCCTGTCTGTTAAAAACAAGAAGCTAACCCCAAAGCCTAAGCAGAACATAGCTTTATGCAAACCTATTTAATGAGGAAACATTAGTTGCTGTTGGAGCTAAGGCTTAGATTATTTGTTGGAAAGACTGATTAGACCATTCTGCAGCTTTTTTGGGCATGGGCACACAGGTGGAATTATATGAAGAAAAAAATTATGGACAATATCAGTCTGAATCATAGCCTCAAAACTGCATTTTCCATGCCGATTATGTGAAAGATTCTACTGTGTCTCACTGTGTAGATTTATTTATGGCTTACTGTTTGCAAATGCCTCTAACTTTGCCAAGCAAAGAAACAACAAACAATTAGCTGAAGGAAGGTAGGCAAAAGTCTTCTGATGATTCTCGTCCGAAGTGTCAGTTTTCACCCAAGAAAAATTGATCCTTAAGTGCCACAATTATGAAGAAAGTCTAAAGTGATAGCTGAGCATTAATTACGATATCACACATTTCTGCTTTTGTAGAGGCTGATGCCATAGCTCCAATTTTCAAATGATTGCATTTGTACTTGTGTTTCTTCCCCAAAGCTAGGAATACATATGTAGTCTCATCTTATTGTTTAACCAAGGTTCCTTAAATGCATTGTTCTTTTGCAGTCTCTTGAAGAGGTCGTATTTGTCTAAGGAGGAATGTCCGGTCATCAGTGGATGGCCACTATGATTCTTTTACAATATACAATATAAAATACACAAATAACCTAGCCCAGTTTCAGTTTACATTGAAGAAAAAGAGGAAGATTCCTTGTAAAGCTGTCCTTGTATTCCTTGTGAAGCTTTGTATAATCGTCTACGAACAGTTAGTACTATTCTAGATAATGAAGATGGTTATAAATCAGTCCAGAATATTTGGGAAAATCTAATTCAAGTCATTTAGCCTTTGAGGATAGATGTGTTGTCCAGAAGCATGGGAAATCTATTCCTTTTATCAGTGAGAAGAAAACCCTGGTTTTTGTATAAAACCTGTGAGAACTGGGTACATGCTGTACTTGATATTGCAAAGGATGTATTGGGAATCAGGTCCTGATTTAGTTATTAAAAACAAGTGACTAATCAAAGTGAATTCAGCAGCTAATTTTCTACGGGTATTCACAATTTACATTTGCCCATATATGCATATATATGGCTACAGCAGATCGCATGCAAACAAGTTTTCAAAGCAATGCCTTGTGAATTACTTTGCAAATTCCTTTTTCTTCAATGATCATACCCCCGAGCCCTCCTGTATTACCAATGCTGATCCATTGTGACACCTTATAGAAACATAACTAGATATACATAGAGGTGGATAATTTTTATTTGGTTGATGTCTCAGAATTAGGCCACTTAATGTAATTTCAGTGGGAGGTCTTATAAACTGTCTCCTAGTCACTTGCTAATTTTCTTACAATGTTATAATAATAAAAATAATAATTATTTAGTATACAGCACATTTCATTTTCAAAGTGCTTTTACAGTACTAATTAATCCTCACTGTGAGGTTTAATGGCGCATACCAGAGAATTATATCCTGGCTTTATGCCAATTGCCAATCAACTGACAAGATTCTAATTTCAGAAGTTTTCCTAAGAGGAAAAAGGCATAATTTAAATTAGCCTGGACAGCAGCAGTTTGTATGGGGAGAATTCATGGGTCTTTGGAGTGTTCTGAATGTATAGATGCTTGGTTTAAGGGTGAAATTATGAAATTCCAAAGAGACAGCGACTTCAATTTTAAAAACAGTTATACTAAGAATAGCTAAAGCTACTTAAAAAAAAAAACAACACAAAAACCCCCCAACTTTTTAAAAGATATGCTTAACAGAGTTTCCTGATTATTTAGGGATCATTAATACCCAGATCTACCATTAGTTGAAAATAGATAAGGATTATTACACGTGCTTCACATGTAGGAAAACACAGGTAGAAGGACAGTTACACAGTCCAAACCACTACTGCAATAGGGATCTTTGTTCCACATTACATTTTCTCCTCTGGCAAAGCTAGCAAAAGGATTTTCTACCCTCAGCTAGTGCCTACACTGCACTCTGGTTCATTATAGTAACCAGGGTCTGTAAAAACACCACCACAAAATATTTTTCCTTCTCTTCCACCACCTCCAATATCCCAAACTCAAAGGAATTAAAAACTGTTAGTTTTGTCTGCTTTCCAGTGAAACTAGCATAAGTAGAGAGTGATTCATTAGGATGGTGAGGATACTGTAAATAGCTTTGCTGCTTGAGGAAAGAACATGGATGCATAACCTGTATGTAAGATTATGGACTGAAGGTACAAGAATTTCTAACTTCTGTATCTGTATTGAACGCTCTGTTATTTTCAACAAATATGCTGTATTGGGCTGGCTCAGATACTCATGTTTGATGCAATCTGTTGGTATGTCAAAGCCTTTCACTTTGTGTCACATGCTGGAAAAGAAAGATTTTGGTGTACTGTGGTTGGTTCTTGCAGAAAGAGTGAGCTGAGCAGATACTTGCCCCATACGTGATTCTTTCTTTCTTTTCTGCTTTTTTTCCCCCCCGTTCACTGTTTAATTTTATTCAGCTCATTCCTGTGCAGGAAGAAATCAGACTTTGCAAGTTACGAGAGTTGTGATTCTCCAAGCAGCCCTGATACTTTATGCTGAGAAATACCTGCAGAAATCCTCCTCAAGAGCTTGACAAAACATGTTTAATTTCCAGTGACATTTTTACAAGTGTTTACATAATGTACAGTAGTTTCATTTGTTTAATGCAGCCAAGAGGCTGGAGAGGCAATTTTTCTAGCGTGATGTAATCAGGAGTGCCACTGCTTTTTCCTTGGGGGAAAAAAGCATCCTACCTAATGTATGTACCATATTAAAGACTTCAGAAACATTAATTACTTGACAGATTGTTGCTCTCTAGCCTGCAAATACATTTAGAGTATTTTTTAAAAACATATTAGCTACCTGATAGAATGTAATAACTCCAAAGGGTTTTACTTCAGTGTGTAGTACAGTTAAGGTCCTTAAAATACAAGAGAAAATAATATATCCTTTAGCCAAGTGGAAAGCAGCAGCTGCAGAAGTGTTGCAGGTTGTTTTATTCATCCTTGTAAATCAACATTTGGCTTCTTTAGAGCTGCATCCAGGAATGTGTCAACAGCAATATTTTCACTGTGACAGTTTAAAACATGATGTCAGTAGAAGAGGTAAGATTCATTTGAGTAAATGGTGTAATGATATTCTTCACTATGAGGGTAGTGAGGCACAGGTTGCCCAGAGATTGTTGTGGCTGCCCATCCCTGGCAGTGTTCAAGACCAGGTTGGATGGGGCCTTGGGCAACCTGGTCTAGTGGAAGATGTCTTGCTCATGACAGGGGTGTTGGAACTAGATGGTCTTTAAGGTTCCTTCCAACTCTAACCATTTTCTATGATTATATGAAAAGACCTATAGGCCTACTGGGGGTGCTGGAGAGAGCCTTTGTGCTGAATGCTGCTCAGCAGTAGGCAAAACATTGGTGTGTTATTTGCATCATTCTTGCGACAAATGGAAAGCGCAGCACTATATGAGCTGCTGTGGGGAAAGTTAACTTCATCCCAGCCAGACCAAGTACAGATTTGTCAGCATTTATATAACCGTAGGGTGTTAGTGCTACCTGGTTAACTGCACTTATATCCACAGAGCTGTCCACAGCTCAGCTGTGGCTTGCTTGTTTTTCATCCACACTTATGGCAGCAACAGTTTTTGGCTTTTCAGGTACTCCACATGCTGTGCTTATGGCTGAGATTGATCTTTCTTGCCATGATGCCTGTAGTGCACACAGCCCATCCTTTTGGTGGAACTCCAAAGGTGAGCGGTATGGGCTGGTTTGTATAGGCTGTGCATGATGGCATGCATATATGGGTGAAGCTACCAGCTCACCTGATTTGAGGATTAAGACAGCATGCAAGCCAACATCTCCCTCGTGTTCTGCATGATCTGATTGCCTCTTCTGGTAAAGTCTTTGGATGCTGACACAAGTTAGTGTGTGGGCACAACACAGGTAGGCTGGTATGTAACTCCAGCTAACAAGACATTATAGGCACAAGCTTGCTTCATGGTCCATGGAAAGATTTCATATTCATTAAGAGGCACTTAGGCTCTATTGAATATGGGTCATTTCAAAACAGGAATGTAACATTAATATTTGTTAAATTATGTTGTAGTCTTAATTGGACTATATTTAGCTTGGGCTCATTCTGCACTTTAACTTTTTTTTCCCCACAGACATTCCTGGGCCGTGTTTTCATTTTATTTATATCTTTTCTTGTTTGGATTACTTCTCTGTAAAATTATGCTGGCCGTGGTTGGATTCCAGCTAGCAGATGTTTAAGATCCTACTGTTCAAGTAGTGTAGCAAACGTACAAAATCTTAGTAAGATACAACTTGCCTACATTTGACACACTAAAAATGATTTGCTAATGTAATCTGAACTGCCAGAATTTCTAACTTTGTCAATATCCAAAAAGTACTGTCATTTAAAAATTTGCTGTAACTTTTCTCATATCTATCCAAAAGGTTTTGTTTTAGGCAAATACTCTATTCCGTCATGTGTGTCTTTGTATGTTTTCCCATTTCTGTTTTTTCTCTGCAAATATATAATTAGATATGCTCATTCCTGGTATTTATCAAGCTCTTTAATTGAAATATCTTTCTACAGCTTACTTTCCAGTGACATGACTTTCCACATTGTGTGGTATGCTTCACTTTCTCCCTGTCTTATGTAAAAGTGGTGTTCTGATGTGATTGACTTTTAATATTAGGCAATTTCCTGAAAGAAGGCTAAAATAAATAATTTTTTTTCTGTGTATCTCCTGTTTTGTATATGGAAGAACAGAACAAAAAATGGTCAGCATAAGTAAAAATAATTGTTGTGTTGGAAGCAAATAGAAAAGTTTAAGTCCAAAAAAAGAGCATGATAATCTTGTTTGAGATCTAGAATAACAGAAGACACAAGATCCTGTTAAAGCAGTTGTAGGTGCTGCTAGTACTTCTGGTAAATGAAAACTCCAGCAAACAGAGGCTTGGTCTCTGGGCAACCCTGGTTTTCTGTGTGGATTCCAGGCCTGTCTCCAGCAGAAGAATGGGACCCTGGGAAGCAACTCAGGTTTCATCTCAGATTTACTGCCTGGTCTTCCCTTTACCTTTAGAAACCAAGGTATGGGGTACCTTAATACCTTCAACAAAATGAGGTCTGCTATGCAGCTCACTGGCCCATGTAGAAGGGCTCTCTTCTGTAGAGCTAATATGAAAAAAGAAGACAATATCCCTGAACTTAGAAGGATTAAATATTCAACTGTAGCTGCTTGGAAACAGTACATTTGAATTCATAGATGAAACTTCTCTAGTAACTCTGGGGAAATGTAACGGGCTTATTACCTGCATTGTCTTTGCTTGAATTTGTTTCTGACTTCATGCAGTATGATAAATTTTATCTGGTAATGTAAGTCAATAATGTCTTTCTCCAGTCACCCAGAATGTAGTTTAACACAGAGTTTATATTTTACCTACAACATTTTTTTTTTTTTAATTCCATTCCATGAAATTCTATTAGACCTGGTACTGGACTGCAGAGGAAATATGTAATTAAAAGTATTTCTCTCTCTAGAACCTGATATAGAGGTCTTCAGGGATGTGGAATTGCTTCTGTAATCTGTGACTTGTATTTACCTTACGTAAAACTGTGTTATCATCCAGACACCTTAGGCCCATTCAGGTGCCTGTTAGAGTTTTTGGCAGACTGTACTGCACCTATTTTCCTATGGAGGATTATCCTCAAGCCCTTGAATGCAGTAGTGGTGCTGCTTCTTACTGTTTAAAGTTGGAAATTTGCTGATGAGAGTCTTCAGTTACAGGTTTACAAATCAACAGAGGTGGTTTAACTGAAAATTTTAGACTAATTGGTGATGGAATGGAACTTGCACATTTATCAGGAAATAATTTTAGACTCCTAATTAGACTTTCAAACTTAATTCAGTAGCATCTTTAATTATAACTCTCTTTATAATGGCTTGTTATTCATTTATGTACATAGAATTGCTTCCTTATTGCCTGATTGAGAAACTTCAGCTGGTAATTATTCTCAATTATTTGATATGTGACTTAAGTCTTGAATCAATTGATCAAATATGGTTGAGTAGTGACATTTAAGATACCTGGCCCTAAGCTTCTAAAGTGTTACCCCATGTGGCTTCTAACTGCTGCCCCAGAAAGGCATGTGTCATATTTGCTTAGATCCGTGTGGATATCTTAAAAATCATCAGCCTTTTCAAATGGCACTAGATGCCTATTTTTGGCACCTGAACAGAGTCCTTAGAGTATATGGGCATGATTTCAGATAATGGAATTACACCTACAAACATTTTAATTGGAGGCAATTTTTTGTGCCAAGGGTTGCATATTGCACTTTTTAATAAAAAAATCATACAAAATAAAAAGCTGACATTATTATTTTCTGATCATGATCTTAATACGATTTCCCTTTATTGTTTCAAAATAATTATTCCAGCATACCTCCTCTCCATATCTACTTCATATTTCTTCTGTATTTTCTATTCAATAGCCTATAGTAGTCTATTGATTTTTTTTTTTTTTAAACTAACACTTATCAAGCTATGGCAAGATAATGCTGTTTATTTACAAATGTTACTCTGTGATGCATCCTTTGGTAATATCCTTTCAAATGATTATATTCAATTATATTTGAAAAGTGAAAAAAACATTTCAGAAATAGTGGAGAGTAATGGTGCTCACTACTTCACAGTTAGCACGAGCTGATTTTAAATACATTGTGAATTCAGACCATGCTTCAAGAACTCAGAACCTGCTCCAATCAGAATCCTCAATTCCTCAGCACTCTGAGTTGTTAAGGTCAATGCACAAAGCACTTTGAAGGCCTGCAACTTGCTGATAGTAAGCATGCAGTTCTGTGCTAAATTCTGAGAGCAGACACCTGAATGCTTTTGATTAAATATGGAAAAGCTACATCTAAGCTTGGAATTGAAATTTAAAAGGATTTTAGAATACCACTTTTCATACCACTTTCTTTTCCTTCCAGTGCTTTAATGTTTGGAGTTTAAAGTTAGTTTTCTAACTAGGAAAAAAAAATGTTGTCCAGGGAACATGAAAAAAAAACCCTGCAACAGTTGATAAAAGAGCACTAGGAGAAAATGGAAAGATGGCAGGAGTCTGCTCTCATTGTTATGAGGACATGCAAAATTGTATGTGTTGGAAAATCACATGATACCTGTAATGGAGCTCTTGCAATATGTACCAATAACAAACTTTTGCCATGTTTATGCCAGTTGCTCAGAGAAGTTATTTCAGAATGTATATTACTGGTTCTTAATTAGACTATTCATGTTTTCATTAGCTTAACTTCCAGGATTGTATTTCTGTGAGTAGACCCTAAAATATGGGAAAACTATTTATTTTTCTATCTATTGTCTCTCTCCCTCCATTTGTTTTGTTTTGTTGTTTTTTTTTCTAAATCTTGTACTTCACTTGTATTTAAGTGGAAGTATTCACATAAAATTTTCCCACACACTGGTATTTGAACAAACTTAGCAAAATGCTTCAGAAAGAATAATATAAATCAAAGATGGGTTTCCCACTTTTGATGAAGAAAGTAGAAGTCAGTTTCCCCACTTTAGAAGTAAAGAAACTGAACTAATATAAGCAGAAGAAAGATTATGTATATATAGATAAATGTATAGATATTACAAGTAGTTACTGAATTTCATTTTGAATCCTACATGGAATATAGACTCATTGGTATGATTGGCTGTGCTGATAAACTGTTTTGTGGAATCCTGTGAGTGTCTACACTGACCACTGGAGCTGCATGTGTTCTTCAAAGACAGCTGAAACTCCACTGCCCTGCTGAATTTTGTTTTGAGCTTACACATAGTTCATCTTTAACTGGAGCAGATACAAGTAACATTCTACGTAATTCAGACCCTTATTTTTGTGAGTCCAGCAGGAGCATTCAGTTAGATCTAATTTGCACTGACTAAATAGGAATTTTAGGAATGTAGGAACTGCTATATGGTGTCAAATCTGAGATGTGGTATTCCATTTCAGCAGTATCTGGTACCAGAGTTCAGGTGAAGGTGATAGATTTCACCAAATAATTGCTTATAGGGAATTTCTTCCTAAATCACATTTGCTAGTTGTTGGTTGATGCTTTAAAGCAAAATGGTTTCCCACCCCCCCCTCCAGTCTGTTAAGTGTGTACTCACTGTGTTCTAGGCTGTAGCCCTCAGAGTAATATTACTTCAGGTGAAACAATTCTTTTACCCATTTCTTGCATTTTGATTTCACTGATTTCCCTTTAATCTCGTATGATAAGAAATGAACCCCAGATCTGCCTGTCTGAGGAGATCAGTATTAGGTATTCCTTTACACTCCCTGACCTGTATCAGCTCCTTGCTAAAAAATTTGTTTCTAGTTTCTACACTGTATGAGTTTCAACTGTACCACGCAGGTTTTAGAATGCTGTTACCTGATATTGTGGTATCTAGTCTTTAGTTTTAACATGGATCTGTGAAATAATTTACTATTCTATAAAGCTGATTTCTCTGAATATGCTAACTTCTATAAAGACTTCCATTGTCAGTGTAGCTCAAATAAAATTCTGCTGTATCTAATGGAATTAGATGACCAGAACTGAGAGCATTTCCCAGGTGCTGAAGGACAATCAATTCATATAACAATATTAAAATATTTCATTTCCGTCTCTGTTTATGAGGGGTTGTAAAAATCTCCTTCAGTGAATTCTGCTGTGTGAATGCAATGTGTGTGAAACATTATAAAAGACTTTAATATAAATCTGTGTTTTATATGAATCAAAGCATTTTCTGTGTGATTTTCTATATTATCATTCAGAATCCTTCAGAATTTAACACAGAATGGGATCAAATCTGTTTAGTTTCCAATCTGGTGTAGATTTAAAAGTTTCAAGACTTCTTAGGTTCTTGCACTGCTGTAATTTCATGTGAATTTATAGTTGTAATGGTATGCATCATAATGATGTTACTTCATGAGACAATTTATGTATCATTCCTAAACGTTTTGAAACATCTCTCACCCCAGCTACCTCAGTTTGACAGCAAGCTTGGTTCTGTCATGAAATACAATTAGTCAAAGAGGAATTCAGCTTCCATGAGCAAATTCTGAGACCTCACTGAACAGACAAGTGGGACATCAGAAGAACTGAGAGGGGGAAAGTAGTAGGTTTTCTGAAAATAAATAAATAAATAAATAAATAAATAGAAAGAGGAATAGACTTACCCTAATCCCATTAAACCCTGAGAGCTGTGTGCTGTAGTAGGGTATGTAATCAAGCCCTATGAAAACAAAGATTCTAATAACGACTGGGTAAAGAGTGCTATAGGCAGCTTTTTTGTATGTGCACAGAGAATTCATTTCCTGTACTTTCTGAAAGATAAAGGCCTAAATTTCTAGAGATGCTCCTCCTACTCTTAATGTGCTTTCCCAAATGGGAGACCAAATTCACATCCCAAGTTTTGAGACTAACATGAAGCTTTCTCAGAGGTCAGAATGGAGAATCGAAATGAGGCGTTTCTCAAACGTTGTTTTTTCATGGAAAGATTTTTGTATCGTTTTGTTTCATTTCGTGACTAACTAGAAACTATTAAATTATGTCAGCATGTAATTTTGGGTGATCCCTGGAAGATGTGTAGTCCAGGAGCACTTTGAGCAGTTAGCCTGTCTGACAGCTAGGTGCCACTGTTTCTCCATAGAGATGGTGCTGGGCAGAAATACAGCTCTTGCAAAAAATCTAGGTATGTCTGTCTCCTATCAAGCAGGGCCTTTCATCAATCAGCTAATGGGAAAAAGACTAAATATGCTAACTTACTACCTTCAGAAACAGTTATGTTGCTTTTTCTTTCTTTTTTTTTTTTCTTTTATTTAAAACTGAGGAGGTGGTTTAGATCTCTGGCTGAACAGCACCACCACAATTTAAATCTGAAACAGGAATAATCTCTTCTTTTACCTTGAAGCGTAAAGCATCTCAGAATGGATGGACATTTTTTGCTTTATTTGCTACAATATAAAGTCAAATTTGGTATCCTTTTTGCAAATGTTTGATTAATTTATAGCTTTTAATCTAGAAAAAAGAGAAGTAAGATGCTTTTTATAGCAAATCTGTAAGTGTAAAAGATCTTTATTAAAAAAAATTGCATCAAATTTCAGGTGCCAGTCAGAGGTAAGCTTATATTGCTATAATAGTCTAGTGCAGTGCTGGTTATAAACTTACTGAAGAAATTTGCTCTGACAAGACAAACATCTTAAAAACTTCTCCCAGTTGGTTCTCAGGTTTCTGTGGTAAATGAGAAAAACATTATTACAACGCAAAGTTCAAGATGAAAAAAAAGCATTCCTTTGTGTCTGATTTCCCAGAAGGTTAAGTTCATGCTGCAAATGTGCATCACCTGGAAAAACAAACACACCACCCCTACCAGGAACCACTCCATAGTTCACACCACATATTTTATATTGGCATCATAGGACTGTGGCATGTGCAGCTGTCTTCAGAGTCACACTGGTCTCTGTGCTGCAGAACAGGACAGCAAATGTAGAGGACAAAGGCAGTGGAGCTTTTCAAAGAGAGAGCAGAAGTCCATCTGCATGTCCATCTGCATCAGCCAGGTAACCTGTGTGTCCTGAAGACAGGATGGGAGAAGGTTCAGAGCATGTACCTGTAGAAATGGGAGGACTAGGGGAGACCAGGTTAAATCACTTTGCAGATGGTTTGTGCAGGTCCTTCTGAGGGTGTTAGTAGCCACCATGTACATTAAATGCACTGGCAATAGTAATTGGCAATGTTTGCACTGGTCAACCCAGTCCAACAAATGATCACTGGAAAATACTGTACATGAGTCAGCATAAGCCTACAAATACCAGTAAGTCATCAGGGGTGGCATAAGGAAACATGGGCAAGAACACCAAATCTAAGAACACATTTCAGATGTGGAGAGGGAAAGAATGGGTCTCTGCTACCTGAATACAACAAAAGGCAGTGAAAGTGTGTCTCTGAAGTATCAAACTTTTAGATTAGTCAAGCTTTTATATTAATTACATGTTCCCAGAATGTTCAACAGAATGCATTACTGATCAGTTCACAAATGTTTTAAAATAAATATTTGGAGACAAAAGGCCAAAAGCTTTAAAATCAGACATAAAGTTATAAACAAGTGTCAAAACCTCACAGAAACACTGTGGCCTGCATAAATCATAGGAAGAAGCAAATGTTTCAAAGCAAATGATTCTAAATCTCCTGATAAGTTATAAAAATATATCAAAAAGCATTTACCCCTTCCATTCATTTATGGCTGAGGAAGGGATAGGCCTCACTGCCCTTGATTCTCTTCCAGCCATTTTAGAAATATCATTTGACTTTTGCTGGTTTTTCTGCTGTTTTGTATTTAAGGGGAAGTAGTTGTCTGTGTACGTAATTTTTTTTCATTTTTAAAACTGATATTGTACTGTTGGTTTGGGTTTTTTTTTCCTAGTTTTCTTTAGGTAATACTCGTCTTTTGTCACTAGTATATTCCTTTAAAATTCGTAAAGGCCAGTGCATATATGTGACTGTCCTCTGCTCATTTTCAGATTGTGTATTGCATAAAGCTCACTCAACTATATATTTTTTAAACTAATATGTTTTAAGGAACTTCATACCCCGAATTTTCTAAGGTCAATTATATCTGCATTGTTTTATAAAACCATTGTCTTTCCAAATACTTACCCCATTATATTTGTAAGATCCTGCCTTTCACTAAATCATTATTTAACATACAAATAAATCACAGAGCAACAGAACCACAGAATGACTGAGATTGGAAGGGACCTCTGGAGGTCAGCCTTTCCAACCTCTCCTGTTCAAGCAGGGCCACCCAGAGCTGGTTGCCCAGGACTGTGTCCAGATGGCTTTTGAATATCTCTAAGGAGGGAGACTCCACAACATCTCCAGGCAACCTGAGCCAGGGCTCAGTCACTCTCACAGCAACAAAGTGTTTCCTGGTGTTCAGACAGCACCTCCTGCATTTTGGTTTGTGCCTATTACCTCTGATTATTGTTTGCTGGGCACCACTGGAAAAAGCCTGACTCTTCTTTGCACCTTCCCTTCAGGTGTATATATACACACTCTGTATCTATCTACATATGCATTAATAAGATGCCCTTCTGAGCCTTCTGTTCTCCGTCTGAACAGTCCAAGCTCTCTCAGCCTTTCCTTGTAAGAGAGATGCTTTAAGTCCCTTAATCATCTGCGTGACCCTTCTCTGGACTCTCTCCAGTATGCCTGCACCTCCCCTGTACAGGGGACCCCAGAACTGGGCACAGTACTTCAGGTGTGGCTTCACCAGTGCTAAATAGAGGGGAAGGATCATCTCCCTTGACCTGCTGCAATACTTCGTCTAATGCAGCCCTGCATACCATAACCTTCTTTGCCACAACATGGGTCTTGTTCAACTTGGTGTCCACCAGGACCCCCAGGTCCTTTTCTGTAAAGCTGTTTTCCAGCTGGTCATCACCCAGCATATATTGGTGCATGGGTTTTTTTCTCCCCAGGTATAGGAATTCAAACTTCCCCTTGTTGAACTGAATAAGGTTCAGGTCAGCTCATTTCTCCACCCTCTTGAGGTCCCTGTGGAGGCAGCATAACCCTGTGGTGTATCAGCCACTCCTCCCAATTTTATGTCATCTGGAAACTTGCTAAGGGTATGTTTTGTCCCATCATCTAGATCATTAATGAAGATGTTAAACAGGATTGGACCCAGTGTTGAACCCTACAGCAAATAATTGTCTGAGAATCACAGGCACCATTACCCAGCATTTTCAAGAGGTGCTAACAGCATCAGTACTAACACTACACAGATGCTAACCAACATGAATATGTGAAAAATGTGAAACTTCTACTATTTCACCACTAGGACAGAACAGTTGCATAGGCTTTCTGTTCTTACTTTCTGCATTTCATTAAATTCTGAGGTGTCTTGTATAGCTTGCCTTTGTTTCATTCCAGGTAATACTTGGAAAAATAATTTCTCTTTGTATTACTTTATCCTTCTTTTAGATTTGCTGCTTCTGTTTTCTTTCTATATTTTTTCATCTTGATAGTGTCTAGCTTACATTGTTGTTGCTTTGTACTTCAGATCCATTTTGAAAACAGTAAAGGGAGAACGATTCTTACTAGACTGCCTCTGCTTAATACAATGCCATTATAACCATTTTGTGTTTATGGAGTTACTACGCAAAACAAACCATTTCCTTGTAAATCTTCTTGCTAAGATCCGATGTGGTACCATATTGAATGCTTGCTGAAGTCGAAGGTCTGGTATTTTATACTGCTTTTTTTATAACAGTAACACAAAGCTGGCCTAATTAAAGAGCTGGCCTAATTAAAGAGCTGGCCTAATTAAGGAGCTGGCCTAAAAGATATGGTGATGAGATATGAAGGCATGTAAGGAGTTATTAGGGTCCTGTCTAACATGAGGGTTCTGAATGCAGTCATAAGTTTATTAAAAGGGGCTGATATGTATAGGTGTGGGAGGTCTTTGCTAGGTTGTTAGAGGTTATTAGTGGACTTACAAAACTACTACCTCTTGGAAAATTGGCTTTTTAAGAGACTTGAATGAGATTTTGGTTGCTAAAGTTTGTATGAATCAAAAATACCAGAGATCAAGTTCATTCTCAAGTTACTGGGGCTGAGGAGAGAATTACTAAATCTGGGGCTACTGTGTGGTTTACAGGGAGAAATGCACCTTCTGGTCTTCTGGTTTTAAAAATCATCCTCTCTTCCCAGGTCACAGACATAGAGGGCCAAATTCAGAGGTGAAATAGATGAAAGGTGTAAGACATATACAGATGATTCTTTGTGAAACAGCACATAACAGATTGATGTTTGTCTTTGCTGTTCTGCTTTTCACTCCTTGCATTGTGTGGCATACCCTCTACTTTGGTCAGGAAATTATGCCAATGTGTTAACTCCTTCGGGCTGCAAGCATTTTTCTTGGTGCACATGGGTATCGCTCACAGCATCATTTGTCTCATCCTTGTGCACTTACTTGCCATTCTTTCTTTCCCTCTGTGTTTTTCCAGTGATTTAGCACATATCAAAAATGTCCAAGTAGCTGCATGTCTGCAGTCAGAAGGTTCACTCGTCCAATGAACACACCAGATATACATGTGAACCCTTTTTGTTTCGTAGTGGAAAATATAATCATAACTCATACTGTCCATATGTTCCACTGAGTGCTTACCCTAGAATATTTGCATGCATATTTGGTAAGTTAATATTTGCAAAGGAAACCTAATTTGTTTTCAAGTTATCAACATATGTATTAAATCTATGTCCATTTTATCAAGTCCTAGCTGCAGTTTTCTTTTAGAAGAGAGGCCTCCAGTCCTTCAGTACTCTCATGCCCTGGTACAGTAGTGAATTATTGAGCTAAATCTCAACAACTTCGTTGGAAAGACTAACTGATTAATGAAGGAATCAAGTTGTTTTCTACTTGGTGGAAAAAAATGAATGCCTGTATGCCTATAAATCAACCTGTGCTTAAAAGCTGTGCCTGAAATCTAAGTTGTACTGTAAAGGTAGTGATATCCCAATATATTTCAGAAGTAGATGTGCATTTTACTGGATGTTGTAGCAACAGTTAGAGAGTGAAGAAGGCTGCATAAGGGACTGCCCTAATAAGTGGGCTTTGGGAATGCAGCATGTTCCGTGTCTTCAGGGCATCTTTTTTAAGGCAGGCAGTCACTGGAAGGGAAAGTATGGGGAATAATTTGAGCAAAGCAACTGCTGCTTCATTAGCTCTTATATTACTAGTGCTGTATAACAGCCTGCATCATTATGAGTGCAAACCAACCAAACCCGTTGCTGACTGAATTAGTTATGGTGGTTAGTCAGTAGTGCATAACTTGTCAGTTTGTAATCTGCCTGGGGTTAGGGGCACTGGCCTGACTGTTGCTGCAGGAAGAAAAAAGCTTAAGATGTTTTTCAAATGCTTGTTTAGCTTGCTAGATTCAAGGGACTGCTTATTTCTTACTGCATTTTGCCCAGTTGTGAGAAGAAGTATGTGTAACAACCCGTAGTGTCTGCTACCCCTTGTGTGCAGTACTGCTACTTGAGGCAGTATTGATTTTATGGTCTCTCTCTTATATCATCAAATAACTTGGTAGATGTAAAAAACAGAAAAATGTGTGTTTTGAGATAAAGCGTAATAATTTCTTGGTCTGTTTTTAATAGGCCAAATCTTGGGAAATCAGTGGACTGTATTGTGAAAGGGCATTGGCATTTGGGGCTTCCAGTGGGAATTGATATTTCATATTAAATGTGATCCTGAGAGGAGTTCACACCATGAATTGTCTCTGACATTAATACAAATGTCAGTGTGAGTTATGGGGTTCTCTGTAATACTGAGCTTCTCTCTGGATCAGTCCCAGGAACAGTTTTTCCCAATCAAGTCTTGAGCAAAAGCTGAATTACAAATTCTGAATCAAAAGCTCATGAGTATATCTGCTTCCCTTCACTACTGTGATTCAAGCTTAAAGAGTAATCAGTGCTTTCAGGATATGGTCTTAAAAATGAGTAACTCAAGGCACTTAGTATTTTCCAGCAAATGTCCCTTTGTATGCTAAAAGTACAAAGAAATTACAGAAGTATTTGCTCTGGTATAATTACTGTAGTAGTTGGGAATTTTTCTGTAAAACATATCCTTAATTACTGGAATATCACATACAGGATCTTGGTATTTCTTAAAAGAGCAAAGTAATAGAAGTGTTAGAAAGCTTATGAAATAATGTAATGGCAATGAGTTCACTTTCTATTCCTGTCTGCAAAGATTTTGGATTTCAGTGCTGTAACACAAGTCTGAGGTAGTATTCAAAGCAAGATTTAAGTATCAATACTTGTCCATTATTTCAAGTCTGATTGTCAGCATGAGCTTTTTACTATTATTCAGTTTGCCAAAACTGTTCTTGTCAGGAGATCATTGCTAGAAGACCAGAAAATGTAAGTCTGGAAGACTGCCAAGGAAAACAAAACTTTTAGATTTTTTTGTGCATTACTGATTGATCTGGTATAAGCATGAGATGTTGAAGAAATTAATTTCTTAAAAGTACGTGACACTCCTATTTGTTACTCAGGAGAAAAGAAGTTTCACTTTTAGAACCAATATGATGGGCCTGATTTGTCTGACCCGTGTTTACTCAAACACATGAGGTAATTATTAGGTACTAATCAAAAGTGGCAAAGGCAAGGCTCAATTTTAAATTCATCAAAATGTGTTTCTATAGCAGAGACCAAACTCTTTTATCCTGGGATTTCCTCTTTCAGTATGTTTTTAGTTTCTGTTTCACTTGTACAGTTTTTGTTGAAGCAGTGCCGATGCTTTTAGAAACAATGGTGTTCCTCTTTAACACACCAGGATTGTTGGTTAGATCAACACATTGAACATCTGGAGCTACAGATATGAGAAACCTATTGTATTCATAGAAGATACCTAGCAGGCAAGGAGCTAAGGCCAGTTTTGGGCATAAAGCTTATTGCTGCAGTAATATGGTGAACTGCCATGGCAAGGTATTCTTAAATGGGCTGTTGAATCTATGACCTGTTCTTCATTACTTCGTCTGCTTTGTTGTAGCACATTCTAAAGAAAGTATTTACTGAAATGGCTGTATTACACTATTGGTGAAGGCTGTACACAGAGAAAAGAAACATATTGCATGAACAAATATAAAAATAACTCATTGTCAGGTAGTGTAACAGGTTACCTGAATTAACAGCTGAAAAAAGCAGCTCAAGGTCCACCCTGTGTGGCAGCTGGTTTTGTCAGCTGATGAGTGGCCCTGCAATGTAGATGGAGGAGTGGATTAAAGAGAGATTTTCTGTCATGAATGAAAGTAAGCAGTCTCCTTCAGTACTAGCATTGTGCAATTTTACTGCAGCTGAATCACTGATGGTTTCTCCTGGAGAAGAAAAGAATAATCTGGACACAGATAAGACCTTTGACTGCAATCACAGTAAGTACTTGTGGTTTCTGCCCCTGGGGCTATAACGAGCTGCATCTGCTATTTGAGGGTGACACTGCAAGAGCACTCATGCAGTTGCCCTCCATGTACTGCTCAATCTAATGACTGCTCACATAGGGGAACATTGCAAGCTCCCCCTATGCCTTTACATTTAAAAAATGAGCAGGAAACATTCATTTTATGTTTGCTGTTATGTTTAATGATTTGTGAAATCAACAGCCACAAAAATCACCCCTTTTTGCCAGGTATCAAGTTGAGATTATTTCTTTTTATATCCATTGCTTGCCCTTTTATCTGTGCTATTTGAGACTTTTCAGAAATGCACTTGGGTCTAATACCCTAAAACTCTTTAAGAAAATTGCTTTATCCAGTGCTTAAGGCGGAGCTGGAGAGCTCTTTTTGATCTACAAATACTATAAAGTGACTAAATGAAAACTTAGCAGGGAATAGGAGGAAGCTTTACGGAGCTCACATAGGTAGTCATTTAGCTTTAGGTTAATACATATTAGAGAAGGGGCTGCAATCTCATGTTATTGGTCAGCTGAGTCTTATTTTTAATGTAAATAGGGACCAGCAAAGCTCAGATCTGGTCAAAATGGTAGAAACTCTTGCTCAAGATTTTGGAGTATTGAGATCTGTGGTGTTGATTTATTCTAACGTAAACATAAGTTTAGATGGCAATATCCTGACCTAGCCTAAAGTTAACATGTAAAAGCTTTTGGTGGTTTGGGTTTTTTTAGTATGTTATCTTTAGTAATGTTTAGGTATTACATATATTTTTATGCATAGCTTTCAGGTAGGTATGAACTGAAATCCCATTTGAACAATGGATCAATGAAAGAAGATTAAATTTTTTGTCCAGGGTTAAACAGTTAGTCAGTACTAGAACTAGAAATAACATTTAGATCTCATGGTACAGAGGCCTATTTGCTCCACAAGAAACTGTCATTCCTTCTGTGCAGCTGGGCACAGAATCCTTCAGAATTCCGTGGGCTGCTTTGTAAGCTATTTTAAACTGTTACTGGCTCAAAGGTGCTATTGTGTCAGTGGAGTTGCTCAGGGAATTTCATGTGCAAATCCAGAGTCAATTTTGTCCTAGTAGACTGAAAATGACTCATTAGAATCTGTTTTGACAGACCAAATGAACCAACAGCTTTCTATTGCTTCTGTCTCTCTTGAAGCTGCTGGTGTTTTAACACTGTTTTCTATACAAAGTTAATGAAATATAACTATAAATATTTAAATTCTCTTCTTCCACTAACTTAAATTTCTCACTAAAGCACAAGCTAAAAATTCTGCCTTCTCAGAAAGAATTACATAGAATTAAACATCAGCATAACCAAATGAAAAATCAGCTGATTCCTGAGAGATGTACCACACATTCCTAGTAAATTTCTTAGCACCATTTAGTAAAGCTTAAGCTTTCTTGTAAAAAAAAAAAAAAAAAAAAAAGATATAAAAAGGTCTTTTTTCTTTGCTTTTGAGTGTTTTTTCATGTCTTACTCCTTAGGATGCTTTATGCTCATGCATCTCTACCAAATCAGAAAGTTTCATGGATTTCAAACCTGATTTGCAATGGATTTCAACAGTAGCACTGATTTACTTCCGTTTTCTTACTGTTCTGGAAATAACACTATGGCTACATGCGTGTTGGTAAATAAAATGGACCATGAACAATGTTTTGACCTGAGGGCAACTAGGTGACACAGCTTGTATCCTTATACCTAAACTTTCTTCCCACCCAAAGCAGTATGCCTGTTTGAAGCCGTCTTGACCTATGCTGCCTAGATGTTGTCTGGGAGCGTGATAGCTTCTATGTGCTCCTGTTGGTGGGAACCAGCTGCTGTTGAGCCTGTGGTCTGGACCTATATTATTGGTGAGATTTTATATTTAATTTGATTTCCAATACTTATTTATTTTCTCTGTGTTCCTTAGTCCTTATCATATTTTCTTTGTCCTACTGTGGTAGGTTGACCTTGGCTGAATGCCAGGTGTCCACCCTTTTGTCAGCTAGACAGGGGAGAGAAAATATACTGAAAGGCTTATGGATTGAGGTAAGGACAGGGAAAGATCACTCATCAATTACTGTCACGGGTGAAAAAGACTGTCTCCTGTGGGAAGGTGTCCTGGTTTTGGGAGACAGTCCCTCACAAACTAGTCTAATGTGGGTCCTGCCCAAGGGCTGCAGTCGTTCATGAACTGCTCCAGTGTGGGTCCCTTCCACAGAGTGCGTCCTTCAGGTACAGTCTGCTCCAGCGTGGGTCCTCTGCGGGGTCACAAGTCCTGCAGCAAACTTGCTCCAGTGGGGGCTCCTCTCTCCATGGGGCCAGAGCTCCTGCCATGAGCCTTCTCCAGTGTGGGCTTCCCATAGGGTTACACAGTCCTTTGGGCATCCCCTGCCCATGGTCCTCCATGGGCTGCAGGTGGAAATGTGCTCCACCATGGACTTCCATGGGCTGCAGGGGCACAGCCTGCCTCGCCATGGTCTGCACCACGGGCTGCAGGAGAATCTTTGCTCCGCTGCCTGGAGCACCTCCTCCCCTCCTGCTTCACTGACCTGGGTGTCTGCAGGGCTGTTGCTCTCACTTATTCTCACTCTTTTTTCTGGCTGCAATTGTTATTACATAGTAATTTTTTCCCCTCTTCTTAAATACGTTATCTCAGAGGCGTTACTACCATTGCTGACGGGCTTGGTCTTGGCCTGCAATGGGTCTGCCTTGGAGCTGGCTGGTACTAGTTTTATCGGACAAGGGGGAAGCTTCTGGCATCTTCTCACAGAAGCCAGACCTGTAGCTTCCCTGCTATCTAAACCTTGTCATGCAAATCCAATACACCTGTCTTCACAAATTTGCCTGATTTCTTTTTTATTCTTCAAATGCTTGGATGCAATTGAATTTCACATAGAAATGAATCTACTATTTCTCTCTGGTTTTAATTGGTAAAATAAAAGCTTCATTAAAAATAACTGTCAAATATTTTTGGCTTCTGAAAACCATAGCCTAAGATACAGTAGCTAATTTCTCTTTATATGTTTGCCTGACCATATGCTTTCCATTCATTCTTTATATCACAAATGTAATGTTAGTTATTAACACTACTAAGACCATGTTCATGCTTTCTACGAAGTTCTTTGTTCATTTGAACACACATTGTTAGTAAGTGACTCTTAAAAGTAGCTTTTAGGTGCAGAGTGCTGTTCAGGGATATTTATTTCAGAAGGAATACTACAGTTTTTCCTTACAATATGTAATTTGACCTTGTTCAAATGAATTTGTGAAAGACTTAAAGTAAATAGAGATTTTTAATTTTTTTTGCTATCTTTTTGTGCAAGTCATCTAATTAGTCCAGGGAAATGAAAAATGTCTTTCAGATGGTGACAAACTCTTTTTTTCCAGTGATGAAAAAGTAAACCACTTTTTTCCATCGTGAAAAGGGAATCTTTCATTTTGCAGAAGGGTTACAATCCAGGACTAAAGAAAAATATCGTGTCCAAACTCGGCTATCAGCTATAATAGGTTAGGCTGTAATTGGGACAGCTGGTGCTTGAGATCTGTCTGTTAAGGTGTTCATAGTGTTTCCTACTGTAACTGTGGTAACTGGGAGATGGAGATGGTCACTGTTCCTGGAGTGTCAGCCTCAAAACTTCTCCAAAGACAGACAGGCATTGTATGTATTTGGCCTTAATATCCAATGCACTAATGTGGTTTCAGCAGACATTTTACTAGGATGGGCTGTCTAGTTGTCACAATAATTGATGAAATTATGTATTTTTTTGGTACAATACATGTTTTGGTATTAAACTCATAAATTCAGAGTAGACTAAGGTAGTGAATTGTTTAGTTAACAAACATAGAAGTCCTGAAAAAAATTTACTGCCCTTATTTCCAAATAATGGAAATAGATAAAATAGCCTTTGGAAATACAGAGCAGAGCATATCAGCATGCTAATAGTCCTGGTGATTCAGTCAGAATATTGAACATTCTTGGAATTGGAAATACTTAGAAATTATTAATACAAGTGGTACTGGTAATGAGGCTGTTTAGTCACATAAAGTCCTTCCTTGGGCACCAGCAACAGGGTTTGGTAACGGAGTGCCATCGAAGGTGGGAAGAGAGATGTTGGACTGAATTTCAGCCTGGAGAAGGGGAGGCAAGGTGCTTCCCTAAGTGTTTACTTAATTGATTGTTCTCTTGTTTTTTACCTGAATCAGTAGTTAAACTTTATGTTAAAAATTGGCAATACATGGGGCAGTGTTATTGTGTGAGAGATGGTGCCATAATACAAATGAGTGCACGTTGCCACAACAGATGGAAAAAAATGGCTGAAGGTGGTGGTTACAAGAGATGATAGCAATTCTTTTAAGTTCAGAGTGCTGGCACCAGTTGCTGATTGTAGTTTGTTTTGTATTATGTTCAACTTCTAGCCAGTATCAATGCTTCTTATTTTATGTCACCTGCTGCTGTATTTTATTTTAAGAGCTCTCTTGTACATTAGACTGCTTGGCTTTGGAAGGATCATATTGTTGTGCTGAAGCACAGACTACAGTTTCATACAGGAATATCAGCTGCATGTACAGCAAAGGTTTGTATCTCAGATGTGACAGCCCTCCTAGGCATTCCATTGTTCAGCTGAGCACCTTGTGTTTGATGTCTTGCTCGAGAAAATGTTCTTGGCTGCAGAGCTGTGCCACAATCCTGTCCTTATTCTGCAACCTCCCTGCACACTAGATATATTTGGTCAATGGGTCACATTGCCCTGCTAAACCCACTGGCCAGGAGGGATGGTTGTGGAGCAGAAAAAAGATTGCTTTCACATCTGTATGGGAGACACTAGTGTCACATGCATATAGAAGCCATCTCCAGCTAAGCTGGAGCCTAGGAGGGAATGGGTTATGATGTTCATTGCATAAGACTTGACAGTATGAATCCAGATGAATGTCAGACAAAGGAGAGAAGAAAGTATGTGAGAACTGTGAGTTTACAAGAACGTGACCACACAGGTCTGCCTTTTTGGAAGACAGCATTATTAATGGTGAACATGATGATATTAGAAAAAAAAAAACCCACCAAAAATTATACCAGAAATTTACCAATTTTCTTTTTCTTTTTTTTTCCTTTCCCCTGTAATTTATTTCTTCTCTCCATTCATTTCTTCTTCCTTTTCCTGCTATTAAGTAAAGGGAAATGGTATGGAATAGAAGACAAATTTCTTTTGTGGTATTGTTATATAAGGTGTTCTTCGTCAAGCTCTTCTTGATAGAAATATTTTTGCTCAGAAGAATTATATATTCAATTATCACAGATGGAATGGATGGAGATTTATTTGTTTGTGTGCAGTTAACAAGGTTTCAGAAAATAAGGGAAAATCCCCAAGAAGACTCCAATTTATCCTGACTTGAGTATTTTTAATTGACTGTGGGCGCTGTTTTTATGAATGCTGCCTCTGTAACATACTCTTCAGGTTAAGGTTTCCTCAATGGAGGAGTGAGGGGAGCTCTGTATACTGGCAGTTTTCCTAGTATATTTGCAGAGGTAAGTGGGAGGGAGAGTGACAATCTGCTCAGCAGGGATGTGGGAGGTGTTTATAATCAAAAGCAACACTTTCAGATTCTAGTGGCAGAAGAACATATTTAAGGAAGAGAAATCAAAAAAAGCAACTCTACAGACTTAAGATGGGGATGGTTCATTGACTTCTTAGTTTACCTAGGTCTTGGAAGACAGGTTTTGAAACATGTCTGCAGCTACTCATCCAGTGACTGCCCATACCATTTATGCTCAGCCTTCAAGGGAGATAGATAGATGCCTACCTAATTCCCCTTTAAATCAGTGGAAATTAGGCACTGTTGCCTTTTAGAATCTGTCCATTAACCTCTGGGGACAGACACACTGTCTGTGGGAACTAAAATCTGACTGTCTCCTTTACCTTGCTCAGAGTCGAAACAGCTGCAGGATGCTTGTGGCTTAATCTGATTAGTTAAGAGAGCAACCACAAATCAACTTTTCTATAAGCACTCATGCCCTTTAGACAGGTGGCACCAGGACCTGTCTAAAAATTAGCTGATGACACAGTATTGCTGCTAAGGCAGGTGGAATGCATTGCAGTGGCAAGGCCTGGTAGACTGTTTTCTATTGGACCATGTAAGAGTGAGACTAGAAGAACTGGCTTGAGATCTCTACTCAGTGTACACTACAGATGTATTTGGTTTCTCATCTGTACAATGGAAATGGTGGTTCTTCCCTAGGGCACAGGGAATTGAGGAGAAACACATTAAATTCAGAGCTGCTCAGATAGAACAGTAATACAGCTATAAAAGAAGGAAAAATGGCATTCTGGTACTATACAGTTGCTATTGTATTATGCTGTTCAAGGCAAGGGTTGTCTTTCAAAAGTAATTAGCATATTTCAAATAATATAAATAGTAAGTAATAAAACTAATTAGTGTTGAAGAGATATATAAGATGGGTGGAGCAGAACAAAGAGTGGTGGAGAAGGAAGGGAGCATGCTTACTGTCTGCTTTGATATATTGCAATTTAAGTATGGTATATTTCCCTGGGATTTCCTTTACTTTAGAATAAAGATTTCTCTCCAACTGCTTTATACAAAAACTGAAATCTACGCAGAAAATTAATACTTCCCCCCTACTCTCCCAAGCCAAGAAGAAAAGCTTGTAACATCTGTGTGGGTAGAGAGAAAAATGGAAATGGCAGTGTTGAACTTACAAGGGTATTATGAAGATAAATTAATTAATTTATTTGAGTGAGAAAGTATCACAGAAAAACATAAGTAAATGCAGCAAGGTTGAGGTTTTCTGTTTGTTACCATTTCTTATACAGTTCATAAAAAGTAGCATCTCAAACCTTTAAGAACCGTGAACATAAAAATTGGACATGTCTGTGAAAAATTTTCTTAACATGGACATACTATGTTGAAGAACAAATTGACATTTACTGTGTTAATCGGGTTAGCATACAAGTGGCAAAGCAAACAGCAGTATAAAACTGTAATACTGATTGTTCAGGTCTCCAGTCTTCTATAAAAGTACAGGAAATATGCTGCTGTGTTAATGGTTTTGGAGTGCCAGCAGACATTAACAGGGAGACAGAAAGGGAAAACTCTACTAACTGTCAGTTTTATTGCAAGGAAGAAACAATAACTCTATGCAATAAAAAAATCAAAATCCAAATCTGTAATTAATGTGTTACAGATACACCAAAAAAATTACCTGATTTTAGTAGCCTCAGCAGGATTTGCTTTTTAGTACCCATATTAAATTGAACCCAGCTTGCAAGAAAAAAATAAAGTGCTCACACAGAAGCACTTAAATTTTTTCTATTGTTTTTGCTAGTTACAACTTACGTGTATAATACCTGTGCAACATATACAGAGAGCATATATTTCAGTTTATATACACATAAATATAAACTTTGGCTGTTGTGGCTCAGGGCCAGACAGCGTGGGTTTTAGTGTGCACATAAGGGCTAAGTGCAAGTGTTGTTAGGTATTCCTGAGACATGTTGAATTGTACCCTTTCCTATACTGACAGCGTGGATGAGGGAGTGCACTGAAGCACTGAGTTAAGGCTGTATAGGGAACACTTTGGGTGATAAATAAAAGTAACATCCATTTAATGTTAGCTTACAGTGTGTGCTCAGGGTACCTTTTTGTTTTGACATGCCCTATGAAAAAAACTGTTTAATGCAACTGGAAAAATGCTTAGTTCCCAACTGACAAAACACTGACTTACATAAACTTATCCTTCATGTAAATTAGATAATTTGATTTTTGTCTTTGCTGTTTCTTTTTATAAAGCAGATGTTTTTAGATGGAAATATCTTGTTGTGACACAGATTGAAGTGTGTTCTTAACATCATTCCAAAATAAATACTCTTCCTTGGGGCTACTTGCTTACCAAATAGCTTAAAATTGACTTAATATTTTTTATGCTGAATACTTATTCATTAGTAAGATTGGAAGAAAAGCATCAGATTATGAAAATGGCAGTGTTTTAATGAAAAAGTTTTTATTATGAAAGTAACAGAAGAGTTTGTCATCATTACCACCATGAAGCAGAAGCATTAATGTGCTTTCTTTTGAAAATAAATTTCACATACAGTATTACTGTTTAGAATATGCACATTTAAAAAGAGCATACTTATCAATTTCCCCAAAAATTTTGCAGCTTTCCAAGAACCACTCTGGGTATTTCAAAATTCCCTGCTGATGCCACATTATCTTCCATCTGGATGCTGCTTCTTATTGCCAAAGCCTTCCTGGTTTTACACAGTTTCTTCCTTCAGATGATGATGGTAGCTTGAAAAAGAAGTTGTTATTCAAAGCTGTAATCCTGCTCAGTAACGTGGGTTGTTCTGGTTACTGCTGAAGTGCTAGTCTGATGAGTTTAGTTAAGTTCTGAATTCCAGCAAAGGGAGCAGTTGACTGGTTCAGACTGGCTGTGGTATGTAGCTATACATCACAGGTCTGCCACACCAGTGCCTACAAAGTGTTGCCATTGCTCTTTCATATATTTTAAGAGGTGACCAAGGGGTTAGAACAATAAACTCTCATCACCGGAGACAAAATTAAGTAGTTACTCAAACCAGAAGCACTCTCTTCCTCTTTCTCTCTGACCCATCTCTTTGTTCCCTGTAGCCATGTCATGTTACATACCAGCACAGCAATTATCAAGCTACCTTCAGACTGAGAATAAATAACAGAAGTGAGAGGGGAATGAACAGGTGGTATGTGGAAACATGTGTGCTCAAGCCGTTCATTTTATTGAGTGCAATATTAATTTGTAAATGTTAAATAAAAGCTCAATTCTGCAGTATTTCCACAGACTTCTGGTACTGTCAAATGCTTATAAACATTAAGAAGAACTCCTTGCCATCAAAGGCTCCAAATGTTGCACACCTTTCTTTAACCTTTATAGTTCCTTTGCCTTACCCTGCTGTCTCACAACACACCTTAAGACAAAAGTGTTCATCCTGCATTCCCAGCCTCCCTGTGTTGGCTTTATGTTCATCCAGCTGCAGGGGATTGAAAGAACTTTCTTTTGCTGGGTTACATTTTGACTTGATCAGCTCCTTCAACAAGCTGACTTCTTGATAATTTTGATGAGATAGAGCATTTGGAGCAAAGGTGCAGCTGTGATCAGTGAGGAAAGTGGTGCTGCAGCATTCTTGATTTAGTGTTTTTTAAACTGTGAATGTACAACCCCAGAGCTGATGGAAGGCATACTGTCATGGCTTTTAACCCCAGCTGGCAACTCAGCCCCACACAGCCAATCACTCGCTCCCCCAGTGGGATGGGGGAGAAAACTGAAAAAATAAAAGTAAGAAAACTCATGGGTTGAGGTAAAGACAGTTTAATAGGTAAGGCAAAAGCTGCACATGCAAGCAAAACAAAACAAGGAATTAATTCACCACTTTGCATAGGTAGGCAGGTGTTCAGCCATCTCCAGGAAAGCAGGGCTCCATCATATGTAACAGTGACTTGGGAAGACAAAACACCGTAACTCTGAATGTGTGTCACCCACACCCTGCTCTTTCTTCTTCTTCTCTCAGCTTTTATTGCTGAGCATGATATCATATGGTATGGGATATCCCTTGGGTCAGTTTGGGTCATTTGTCCCAGCCATGTCCCCTCTCATCTTTGTGCACATCCCCAGCCTACTTGCTGGTGGGGTGGGACGGGAAGCCGCAGAGGCTGTGCCTCTCTGTGCACTGCTCAGCAGTAATGAAAACATCTGTGAATTATCAACACTGCTTCCAGCACAGATCCAGAGCATAACCCCATACAATGTACGATGGAAAAAATTAACTCTATCCCAATCAAGACCAGCACACACACACACACTAATGATTTCCCTGTGGCTGTAGTCAGCAGTTGGATCTTGTAATGGTAGAGATATACACAGTTTATAATGTAAAACAGCAATGTAAAACGTCCACAGCAAGCAAGGCTGATACTCAAGAGGCAAATTTTATATGTATTTTGTTATGGCTCATTTTCATCATTCACCTTGTTTCCTGAGCAATGAATTTTCCTGCT
>NW_009944816.1:36191-46461 GCF_000696875.1 Nestor notabilis
TTTAAAAGCTCAAGTGTGATACTTGTGTAGTAACTCCGCCTCACCAAATCAACTTAAGTAAAGACCTTTAGCTCAACTTCCAGATTTGCCTTCAAAGGCGCTCAACAGGAAAGTATGTAAAACAGAAGGACCTGCTAGATTTTGACAGCTGCCTCACCTCAGGGGTGAAAACCAGGACAGAGCAGCCCCAAGAACTCAGGCTATACGAACTCACAATATAAACATCAGACCAGCTAAACCCTTCAGAATTATCTTATCTCCTTGAAAGCAGTGTGGTTGCTTTCCAGGGCACAGTCCATGTGGTCCCAAACATCCGTATAACAGCTAATTGGATGAAAGATATATTCTTTTCCATCACAGTATTCAGAGCATGATTGGCTTTGTTGTAAAACAACTCCAGGGTAAAATACACAGTGCAGTTAACTCTTACATACCCTGCCACCTTTCATGAACAGTATTTTACTATTGATATTTTTTAAAATTCCACAAACCTTGTATCAGGTGAAACACTTACAACAGGAAGGTTGTAATAATGGTCCGTGGTAGACTTTAGAGGATTACAGTCCAGGATTTATGAGCAGGTGATTTATATGACTTTATCTCATTTAAGGTAGTGATTATGTTTGCTAATAAATTTCTCAGCCAAGGACCATTTTTCACTTAAGTTTTCATTTTATAACAAGTGTTATCAAAAATGGCAAAAAAAAAAAAAGGGAGGCTTATCAGAATAATGTAATCTAACATAAAATGAGAACCTCTCCCATGAGAATACTTCTGATCAGACAATACACATAGTGACTTTATCATTTGACAAGTCTGACAGATATAAAAAGTTAGTCTTTAAATGTCAAGAGCCAAAATGTCTTTGTAATTGCTAGTGTTTTTAGGATTTGCAAGGGCATTATTAACACAAGATAAATATTTCTTCCTCATGCCCTTCTTTTATAAGGGTTTGCCTGTCAGGAAATGGAAAAAATTGGAGAAAAACTTGGCAGCCCAATATTTCCTGTCAGGATCCCACCTATATAACTATTCTGCCAACATAATCTCAATCATGAAAACTATTTAGAGCTACATTTAAAGGGTTGGGGGGGATTACATTTATTTGTGTCTCATATTAGTATGAGCAGCCATGGAAAGAATGGAGAAGAAGCATCAGACAGGTTAAGTTTGAACTAGTAGTACAAGACAGAGCACCTTTTAAACCTGAGGTGCACGCTTTGCTTTTTATAGAAATATCTTTGGGCTTCAGACAGGCCTGCAGGTATGATATTGGAGAGTTCTTGGAGTAGAATTATTCAGAAAGGAAGAAGATTTTCAGGGAGCCTAAGTATAGTGTGCTATTATCTTAGAACTCTATAATAAGGGAAAAATGATGCTAGTTTGTAACTTGCTTTGAAATAGAACTACCTTTTTAAAGAAAGGTGCATTGTGGAAGATTTGTAAAAGCTGCATCTGACATTGTTTCTCTCAGAATAAAATTTCAAAGCCTACAGATGTTAAGCGCCAATGTATATGGTCAGATGGGATTTCACTTCCATGTAGGTGCTGCATATATTGGTATGTCAGGGGAAGCTTTGTTGCCTCAGGAGCAAGTGCAACTGACAGACGATCCGAGGTCCAAATTACTAACCTAATTACCTGCGCACCATCTCCTCCACAGAGACCACCCAGACAGGATGAAGTGAAAAGTATACCTGTAAACCTTGCAGCTCTGCTCGCAGTGTGGTACGACTTCTCCATGTCTTGGGGCTGGAGGTCTAGAGCTTAAGACTGCAAGCGTCCCCCAGCCATCTACTTCAATTCATCATTTTATTCCTTCCTGTCCACCCTTTTAATGCTGCTTGGGATTCTTTGTATTCTACCTTTCTATCACTTCAAATACTCTTCAGATACTGATGATAGAAATCAACATACAGCTTTTAATTGGTTTTAACATTAGTATTTCGGCCATGAAGAGTTTACCAAACTTTTATATGCTGTTATTTTCCTTCCCCTTCCTTTTTCTAGTGAAATTAATGCATAATAGGAAGATGTATGAGAATAAAGTTTCCCAGACCAGAAAATGAAAAGATATCAGTACCAATATGTTACGATGAAAGGCTTTTTAAATAAACATGAAGTATCACATTAAACTGGCAGGTGAAAATAACTTTTCATTTTTGAATTTTTGGAGTGGAAACATTGCCAAAATAAGTGTTTGGGAATTTCAAATTTAGCTAGTCAAAATCTTTTGTCAACATCTTTTTTTCTGAAGAAAAGAAAAATTCTAATGACTATTGCTCATTTTACTTGGAAAATTCTGGCTACTGTACTTCCCAGCTCTGTAAGGAGTTCAAAGTCAGCCTGGGATGCTTGTGTGTTACCAACAGCACTGAAGCTGACTCAACTGTAGTGGAATCCATCTCACCCTTCTGTATTTCTGTGGGGTTTAAACACTTACAGGAGCTAAATCTAATTTTAATTGGTAAACAGCAGTTAGGTAAGACAGGCCTGTTTCTAACCCAGAGGGTTTTGAGATATGGCAGTGAGAATGCAGTTAAGCATCTTCCTGCAAATCTATGGGAACTCCTGGGGATGGAGAAAGGCAGTGGGGAGGTCCCAAACTTTGGGCAGATCAAACAGATATTTTAGGAAGTTCCTGAGGGCATGATACTTTTCTGATTGTGTATTTTTGAGAGGAGTAGATACCAGGTTTCAGAGCAAGGCTGGAACTCATTTCTTGGTAGTTCATTTGATCCATGTTCTACAGCCATACTAAATTCTAAAGTTGTGTTATTTGATATGTGGTCTCAAAGATGTTTGTATACATCAGTTAAATTTGCATTTTTGCTCCAAATTACAGAAAAAAAAAAAAAAAGACACATGGAAATTGGAGCCTGATGTTCTAAAAAGGTATCTAAAAATAATAAAAATAACCTCAGTTATGTCAGTATATAGATATTTTTTATACAGTCTTCTTCCTTCTTGATTGTATTGAACCTTATATTCCCTGCTGTAAATGGGCAGTGCTTCACTATGGGTAGTTAATGAGAAGAATATTCTTCAGCTTTGAGGAATGATTTCTTAATTTGGTCTACTTTTTTAAAACTGAAAGAGAACCAAAAAGAAAAAAAAAAAAAAAGAAAAGCTGCTATTTCAACAGTATATTTTTTCGCATAACATTTTAGGATATTTACACCTAATGTCATTACACATTGTAATTATGTAATTGCACTTCTTAATTACACATTCTCATTATTTCATCATGCATGCTACAACAATTAAGTAATTAGATCTAATTGTATAAATTAGATCTAATTGTATAAATGCATGACAATGGGATAAAAATGGCCTGAAAGGGTAGGGAAGACTTTAATTAAAATGCAAAGAGTGCTTTATGTGCCACAAACCTGTGCTATCAGAGGAACATGTAACAGGGGACTGATCCTGTGAGGTGATTATTAGGACTGTTTGAGGACTCCTACTGTTCTTAAACTGAGAGTTCTGAGTAATCACAGAAGTTCTTGGTAACCATTTTCAGACATTGGATTGTGAGTTTGTTTGCAACTCTTGGCCTGATTATGAAATTCCAGTGATTAAACTTAGGTGCACTGGCACATGTGTATTGAGTATGTATGTCATTGTTTAACATGTTTGTCTTCTAGGCTAAGTAGGCTCTATGCATTTATTTATTTAATCTATGCCTCACTTCCCTCAGACTTCAGTTTCCTGTTGGTGGCAGGAACTGTAGGCTACAGCTGCCTCAATCCACTAGACTCAGCAGTACACAGCCGTGAGTGTTGCTGTGATTGTCCAGACTGCAGAACTAGTGGCTAGAACAGTTTTAACTTGCTCCAAAGAACATATTCCCAAGTAATACTTTGGGTACATATCAGGGGACAGTGCACATCAGGGGCTATTTCCAAAGATAGTATGAATGAAGCTACTGTATTCTGGGTGCGTGAACAGAAGATTTTCTCATACAGGCACAAGCTGTTCTGTCCCACTCACCAAAAACAACCAAGAATTAACCCAACTTATCCTGCTTAGTTGTGTTGGGTTTCCGTGTCAGAGTTTCGGTAGCTGATGGACTACAGGAGTGCCTTCTGTAGAAAGCTGCTAGAAGTTCCTCCTGTGCCCAGTAAAGCCAATGCCAGCTGGGTCTAAGACCGACCTGCTGCTGGTCAAGGCCAAGCCCATCAGCAATGGTGGTAGCACCTCTGGGATAACATAGATAAGAAGTGGGAATTAAAAAACCTGCACAACAGCAGCCAGGAGAAAGGAGTGAGAATATGTAAGAGCAACAGCCCTGCAGACATCCAGGTCAGTGAAGCAGGAGGGCAGGAAGTGCTCCAGGTGCTGGAGCAGACATTCCCCTGCAGCCCATAGTGCAGATCATGGTGAGGCAGACTGTGCCCTGGCAGCCCATGATGGTCCATGACGGAACGTTTTGCAGCAAAAATATCTGATTGAAAAACCCACACAGTTTGAACAGAAAATATTTGTCCTGCCCTACCTAAATCACTTTATTTCATAAAGGTAAATTAAAAAAAAAAAGAAGAGTTGTTTTATTGTGACCATACTGAGAATTCCCTTGCAAAAGTTTCTTGACCTTCAAGGCTTTCTTTCAGAGGCCAGCCAACTAACACATAAGTAGCAAAGGCTTTAGGAAAAAATCCCAACCCAACCAACCTAATTTTAATTGCACCTTCCACTGGAGATTCACCAAGGTGAACTATTTAATTTCTCAAGGGAATATATACCTGCCCTTTGTAGCACAATGGAGAATGTGTCCTGTCTATAGGGCTTAAATTTATTTGTCTTCCTTTGTTTGCAACAGAAATTTTGCAGTGGGTAAGAAATTAGGAGATCAGTTTTTTCCCCATAGTAAATGCTTTCACTTTTCCTTATAGAGGTTCCCTAAGAAATCTGCAAATGACCCAGTCTTTCACGTTTTACCTAACCATTTATTGCTATTGCTAATAAACAAAACCAAAACAAATGGAGAAGAAATGCATTTATTTTTTACTGTTCTAATTATACACGTTATAACATTTGCTTCCATTCTTATTTTTGTGCACTTGCAAGAATGAAAGCAATTATTTCTTACTCTACTCCCTATTTCTCTGCCTGGAATGAGAAGTATGCCAAATATATCTCTGCTGTAAGTCCATTGGAGATAATGGAGTTCCAAAGGGTTTGAATGTTACTTGTGCGCACAACCTATAACCTCATTTTCAGCAACATAGGAGGAGAGGTTCTCTGTGCCTTTATTTAGAGACACAGCTTCCATTAAATTTAATTACTGCTCCCTGTGGCTGTAAATAGAAGGTGTCTCTTATTAAATTTAATTCCTTTTTCTGGCAGCTTGTGTGATAAAGGTGTGGCAACTAAATGAGGGTGTTTCCTAAATGGAAGGAGATTGAATCAAGGATATATAGGAGAAGATTCCAGGTTTATGCTGAAGCTGATAAATCTTACTGAAATAAAAATCATAGCTCTTATAAGATACATCAAAATTCCATGATTAAAAAAAGGAGTTATCTTCTAGACCTAAGCTGCAAATGCAGGAAAGCCAAGAATGGAAAGATAAACTAAGGGTGCACAATGAATAAAATTGATTATTGTAATTAAGAATGTTAAATTAGATCTGGTTTGGATGCCTGGATTTCTGATGGTACAAAGGTAAGGAAATAATTAAAAAGAAGTGGTATATTTTCTTCTGTAAACTTTCTTGACTAAGTAACCTAAAGATAAATCTGTATATGCCTGTGGGCTTGTTCTCTTCAGCTACTGCCACTGCAAAGAGTGGAGTAGGTTTTCTATATTGATAAGGGTGTGTGTGTTTCTTTTTTAATTTACTATGCTTATTTTCTTCCTTTCACTACTGTATTTCTCATCAGTCCTGTGTTTGAAATTGCCCCCTTCCCTAGCTGACATAACTCTTACTTGAGGTGGTGTAAAGGTTTTGGTAAAGTTTTCATTAGTTTTCGGGGGGGGGGTGGGGCGGGGAGGAAGGTAATACCCTTAGAACTGTGCTGTACTCACCTTTGCTATTCATAATCTTCCTGTTCACCCACTGCACATTTTTATCACTTTATTTTCTGCACAGCTACAAATATGCATATTTATGAAGTACTCATCACCATGGAATCCAAGTGCACTTCAGTTTATTAAAAGGATTATATGACGTGATTGCTTGTAATAGCAGGGGGTTGGACATGATGACGCAGGTTCCTTCTAGTCTCATGTTTCTATAAATTAAACTAATACCATAAAACATTTTGCTAAAAATAGGTGTTGCTTGGAAGGTCACTACATAACATTTATAACAGCACCACTTTTGTTGCAAAGTACTTAGGGAAATGTTCAAGGACTCTGCCTTTCAGCTTTCAGTGTTTGTTAAAAGTTGCCACCTTTTTTCCTTAGCTGTGGTTGGGAAAGCTCTATCTAAAGCAGTAAAGCAACTCAACGAAAGGCTGAGCTTTATCCTCTGCAGGCCTGCTTGACACTCTGAATACTAGCTGTTTTGTCCTGGCTCAGATAGCCCTAGAGTGAGGGGAAAATGAAGTGCTAAAGCGTTTTTTCTGGACTATTTTGCCTGTAATGTTGGGAGTCTAAAGCCTGGGCCTCTCCAAGGAGCTGCTGTGGGCATTCCTCTGTGCCTGGTAGCATGCCTTCAGGGGGAAACTCTTGTAAAAGCAGGATGATACCTAGTGAAATTTATTTTAGTGACAAGTGTTTATTTAAAATGACAGACTACTTCTACAGGACATTGACAGAAAGAAAGGAGAAGACAGAGGTTACATGGTTATCTGGGCAGGAGAAGAGAAGTTCATGGTCCGAGCTGGGCAGAACAGGTCTGTCCCAACTCCTGTTGGTTATTAATCACATTAATGCAGTCTTACACTGGAGTTTTCTGAATCCTGATGGGATACCTATTAGCTGTGCACCACGATAATGTGGTTTGTATGGGCCCAGCTGAGTGCACTGGCATAGAGTCTGTGTCTGATGTGTCCCTGCAGGCAGGCCTCTGCAGAGGACAGGGTTGGTGTCAGTAGCCAAGATTATATGTCCAAAAGGACATATTGAATTTCTCTAAGACACTGTTAATATGTGGAAATGAATAAATAAAACCCTGCTGCATATAGACTATGATGTGTATGACTAGCTTTGCATGTAGTATGCATGTTCTACATCTGGCTTAGCTGAAGGCCTCTAAAATGACTCTCCCAACAAAGGTTGATAGGCTATAGATCTCTATGAATTAATCTTTCTGTATTTTTTTAGTGTGTGGCTTTTTTTCTTTTTTTTTCTTTTTTGCAGTTTTTTAGTGTTTGAGGTGAAAGTATTGTGTTTTCAAAGGCCAAAGGTAATCTTGTTAACAAATACTTCTGGATTGGTATTTTAGAATAAACTTTTTTGTTTTCCAGTGTGTTCATGCACATTCACAGACCTGAAAAGCTGAAGAGATTTTAATTTGTAAGGGCTTTTGTTTACCAAGCAGCCAGTGACAGCAGAATTATAGTTCTGCTGGACCAAGCAGATGGTTATTGAGCTGAATTTAAAATAGTAAATCATTATATCCATTCTAAGAGGAAGATTCTGTGTCTGCTGTGATAAAAGGCTTATACTATTATATTCTTCATGTGTTTAAAAAATTGATACGAGAATTAAAAATACATCAAGTAACATAACTTTCGTAATTATTGCTGTTTGCAGTGTTTGTTAAAAGTTGCCACCTTTTTTCCATCCTTGTGAAATTTAGGTTCGGAACTTGAAGCAGTAGGAACAGAATCTTGCCATGACATTCCAGCCAAACGTACTTCCTGTATGGTGCGTCAGTGCAGGGACCATGCTGTATAGAGTATAGCAGATGCAAATGCCTCTTCTGAAACTTCGGCCTTGTTCATTTTCAAACACAGCTCTGGTGGAACCAGCAGGAGATGCTAAAACCTAAGAAAATTGGAGTCTTTGGCCATATTTCTTTAAGAGTAAAATTTTTGAAGCAACATGCAAAATAAAGCCTTGAAGGGTTTGTGTTTATTAGGATTATGATTTCAGCTTGGATAGTATACCCAAGTTAGCTTTAGATGTAGCTGTCTTAGGTATGGCAAGTAATGAAGCTGCATTGGCATGTGTTTGCTGAGCAGGCAATCTTCAATCTGCTGAAATTGATAGTGCAGCTATTTCATTTGTAATCCAACCAGTTAGACAAGAACACAATTTCTAGCCAAGTATGCTTTTGTGGATGTCTGTTACCTCCACAGGCTCATGCATAGACTTTTAAATCCACGGTCAGGACTCAGACCAAGGTTCTACTACAAAGGCAAAAGAATTGGCTTGCTGTATTCCCACTAGAACCTGTGAGGAGAAGAGTTGCCTATTGGAGAATTTTTAAGTTATGTATTTCTGTAAGACCTTGGAAATTTAAAGGCATCTTAAAAAGGGAGAACTTATGCTTAATCACTTAAACTGGTCTTGCCGTAAACAAAAAACAGCCTGAAATATTTACTGAGTTGTGGGTGTGGGCAGTAATTTTTTGGCTGTTAATTTGTTAGACCATTGTTAATATGGTATGATGGCTGGTTTACTAACAGATGGACATCCTTTTAAAGCCAAGCTGTTACATATTTTTACCATTTTAATTTGGATGTAAACCAGCTTTTTTACCTTATGTTGTGCTTTTTATTGCTTATGTCAGAGGACAAAATCACTTCCAAAATGTGCTTCTAAAAATAGAGAACATTTCTGTAACCAGTGTGCACTTTTTCACCAGAGCAATACTTTCTCTGGATATTCCCCTGCTAGAACTATGTCTGGCCTCAGGGCCTCATTTTCTCCCCCATCCTGTGCCTAAATCAGTGGAACGCTGTTCAATTGATTGAAGTCCAGGTACAACAGACTTAGGAGATGTCATGGCAGATGCCAGGCTGAGGGATATTTTGTCAGTCTATTCTCTTTGTTCAAGTATTCCACCATTTGTTAGTTTTGCCATCTGTCATGCTTTGTTTGGTGGCTCCCTTTGTTCTTATTGACTGTGTGGTGGGTCCTGCTGCCTATGTTTAGATCATAGTTCCTGGACCAAAATCTGAGCTAACATCCAATACCATTTTTATTCAGAACTGTAAATGTAAATTTAGAATTTCAGTAATATTCAGTGTACTCTGGACATAGATGACAGCATGCATATTGATGGATGTTTTCACTGGTTTCTTAGTCAAAGAATTACATCTCTGAATAGATACAATACACTGCCCAGTGTATTTTAATTTGAAGAATACTGTGGATTTATATGCAACTTCTTTACTTATTCCAAGGGCTGATGCCAATGACTCCTTATTGCTTAAGTTGAAACTCTGAAGGTTTCAAACAGATGAATAGCAGAGGAAGAGGTATTTGACAAAGAATGGGTTTATACCTTCTCTTCATTTCTTTAGTCTAAAAAGCAAAATCTACTTTTTTTTTTTTTTTTTTTTTTTGGGGGACTCAAAAGGAAGAAATCAATTGAAAGAGGAAAGCAGTGTGGTTAAAGAAACAGTCTGATGTCACCTAATTCTCTCAATTTAATTACGTCTTGGAGGCAAATCTTACATAAACTGTGAGCTAAAGATTTTAACTTCTCAAGTCTGGTATGAGTTGCAGAAAAGGGAGTAAGAAGAGTAGAAAGACTGACTTGGCAAAATTATGAGCTTGCTACTGACATTAAAGGGTAAAAAGTATGTGAAGAGTATAAACCAAGTCAAGTTATTAAGGATGCACATAAGAAAATTATGAAAGAATGTTAAAAAATGTATAAGACAACTAGCAGGTGACAAAGAGTAAAGGAAATAGTTTCGTAACTATATTATCAGAAAAAGGGATTTTCAGGAAAATTTGTTCCTTTACACTGATGACTGATGATGCTGAAAACCAACAGTGTTCCATAGTTTTTTCTTTTTTTTTTCCATAAAAACAGGGGGAGAGAAATTTAAGTTAGGAGAAGCTGCTTAGAATGATTATTACTACGGAGAGTTGGAACAAGTCGGTCAAGAACACAGTACAGTGTGGATCGATGAAGTAGATAATTTCATATAAAATCTTTGACAAGCTTCATCATAGGTTTGTTGCAAAAAGAGTGATGTCTCTTACTGATTATTTTGTGAAGGATACCTGACAGAAAAATGAACAGATTTAGCATGTTACCTTTGGAAACCTGCCAACCAATGCCAACCTAATGAAGTTTAACAAAGCCAAGTGCAAGGTCCTATACCTGGATCGGAACAACCCCAGGCACAGCTACAGGCTG
>NW_009944817.1:0-211 GCF_000696875.1 Nestor notabilis
CAGCCCAGAAAGCCAACCATATGCTGGGCTACATCAAAACAAGCATGACCAGCAGGTCGAGGGAGGTGATCCTGCCCCTCTACTCTGCTCTTGTGAGATCTCACTTGGAGTATTGTGTCCAGTTCTGGTGTCCTCAACATAAAAAGGACGTGGAGCTGTTGGAGCAAGTCCAGAAGAGGGCCATGAGGAGGATACGAGGGCTGGAGCACAT
>NW_009944817.1:457-1404 GCF_000696875.1 Nestor notabilis
AGGGAAGCTGTGAATGCTCCAACCCTGGAGGTGTTCAAGGTCAGATTGGACAGAGTCTTCGGCGACATAGTTTAGTGTGAGGTGTCCCTGACTGTGGCAGGGGGGGTGGAACCAGATGATCTTAAGGTCCTTTCCAATCCTAACTCTTCTATGATTCTGTGAGTCTATGAAAATACCTTACGTCACCATATGGTTCATAAATATCGCCAAGCAAAAGTAATGTAAGACTTAAGTTCTACTACTCTACAACAAAGACATTAAGGACGAAAACAGAAACAGTGAGCAAAGTTTACATTATCAGATGCAGAAACCTTACAAAAATAATCAGTGGAATGAGCTTTATTTCCATGTGAGAGCTTGATTATAGCCATGTTCAAATTCCTACTTACATGATGATTACACTGTAACACTCAGAAAATCCCTATTCCAATGGAGTTTTAGGTTAAGGACGTGATGCTGAAATTAATATAATTATTTTACCACATGTCTGCTCTGGACTGAATACCTTTGACAGTGTACTGCCAAAACAGCAATGGGTTAAAAAAAAATTGCATCACTACAGTCACGTTCTGGAAAACCTCTAGTGTGCTTTCCTCCAGAAAGTGTCTTAAAACGTAGCAGCTGTCAGAATGCATTTTTGCTTTTGTATTCAAGTCTAAGCAAATGATAAAGTCCTTCCAAAGAAACATGTGTTTGTCTGTTCTTAAATTTGCTAAAGACCATATAAAGGCATCCAAAATCTTGATTTCAAAATGTGTAGTAAGAAGACATGGATACTCTACTCCTCCTCCTGAGTAAATTCATATAGTGGCTTTATATTCTGTTAAAAATGTACATCTCATTTTTAATTTGCCTGGTTACAGCTTGTGGTCATTTGTTCTTCTGATGTTTCTTGTCACTAGGTTAACAAGACTTTTAGAAACTCTTACCACAAAGAATTCCCTACA
>NW_009944817.1:1435-40404 GCF_000696875.1 Nestor notabilis
CCTCATCTTCTTTGATAAGTTCATTTGACTGAGCTTTATGTCTTTTCCTGCAAGATGTTCTCTCACAGACATAAAAAGAAATTACTTTTGAAGGCTAGTAGATAGGGGGGGGGAATTAAAATGGAGAAGCTCTAGGCATACCAGAGAATGAAAGAAAAGGAAAATAAAAAAGTATGATATATGTATTGTTACAGAGGAACTTACATGAGCAGACATTTTCATAGAATTTATGCATGAATACTTGACAAGAGAGAAATTAAAAGGAAAGGGGAACTGGGAGAAACCAACCATTTACCTTTAGAATTTTATAATTCCTTCAACAGCAAATAAAAGATAAACAAATGCATAATGAAAAATTTGTTCTCCTAAGCAGCACTCTAGTTATCTTACAAGAAAATAAACAAGAAAACCCCCTCTCAATCACACTTTTTACTTTCGTTCTGATGAAAAACAACTGCATCTCAGAGTTCCTTATTCATCCTATCCCAGAAAGTGAAAAAACCTAAATGCCATTTAATTTTGCCAAAATTATTAACTGACTCACGTATTTTTCTTCCATGTAATCTTAACAAAGATATAAAGAAGGTAATCTCTTCAATCTCTCCTCCCCTTGCTCCTACTTAAAAATGTCCCTATCTTCTTCCTTCCTAACTCACTGTCCTTTCTTTGTCATACTATTCTCCCACTTCGTGGTAGTTATGCAAGTTCCTTTTCTTCTATGAATACAGCCAAATAACAGCATTCAAGATTTGTTTACAAAACCAAAATTAATATTTTAACTTTTAGTTCTATTACGTTCTTAATGACTTCTAAAATAGTTTTCATTTTGTATTCACTTGTTGATCTGGGAAGAATTTTTCTGAAGATGTACCAGAAGAAGAATCACTGGAATCACTGTAATTACTGAAACATCTAATTTATGTAACAGAAATACGTAAAAATATGCATGGAAATACAAGAAATAGTTTATTTATGTGGACTATCCTCTATGTTAATGCTCATCATTACCCATGTATTGGTTTCTAAATGCTTCTTTATTAGCTATTCCCTGTTTATAAATTTACTTTTTTCCCTATACATAGGCAATTCCCCAGAGAACAACGGTTATGTCTACACATGTACTGGTTTTGCCTCTTTTTCAAAACACTGGAGGAAATTTTTCAAAACCCTGAAGAAAATTTAATATAATTCCAGTATGGTCCTTAGGCCGTTCTTTCAGCACATAGGGTTTTTTAAGGTATTTTATTTTGTATTTTCACCTTTATATAAATAAATTCACATTAATCTAATTCTTGAAATGTTTCTATCAAAACAGTGTAATTCACAAGATTCACAACAGGAAAAAATACCGTAATTTTGACTGAAAATACAATATATGCCTTTCAGTCTGTCCCTTGAAGTTATCTAGCCCAGCAATTTAGAACTTAAAGGAAGTGTTATAACTCTACAGGACTCTGTTTTTCCTACACATTCACTACAGATTCTCCAAGTTACCTCTGTGGTGCAAATACTCCACTTCGCAAATGGTTAATTTCCTATGTGATCAGGAATCAAAAATGTGCACTATTAAGTAGACTTGTCACCAAGTTACAAAATAACTGCAACCTTCTTGGGTTTACAGGCTGTTCATGCTTTTCCATTTGAAAATGATCTATAAATATATACAGTATCTATCTCACCCCGCAGATCTCCGGTATTATTTGGAACATACAAAGAGGATTGTTATCTTGAACAGTAATGTGAATTTTGAATGGATTTTTCATTTTAAAAAGTAAATAGATATGCAAAAATTAAGAATGCTCCAAGGTTCAGTTTTGTTCTCCAGTGGTTAAGGAAAACTTCATTTAGAAAACAGGACTGATTCTTCCCCATATATTTAAATGTAATAGTGTTGATGAAATGATCATGTCACAGCCTGAGTATTTTAATAAACATCTAATTAGTACGCTTAAAATGCATAGTGCTTCCGAAGAAATTTCTGGATCAACACTTATCATCTAAACAAGAAGCCAGCACAGCAGGGTTTTCATAGCTCTTAGCTTTATGGGCCAGCACACTCAGATTTTAGGGTTGAAGCCTAAATTGTCTCGAAACTGACAGCAAAAAAAATAGGCACAGACAAACAAAATAAAATGAATAAACCTGTTACACACCCAAATCAGAGACATTGTGAGTCCCAGGGATGCTACTATATTGATGAACATCACTTCTGCTACACTTGCTGTTCTGACATTTTACACATTCTGCAATAATGCCTAGTTTTCGGGGTTGGTTTATAAAGTACTCCCACATGTAGGAACATAAATAATTCTGCCATCATTACAATGCTAAAATCTGTATTAAACAACGGGACATTTTGAAACAAAAATATACAGAGGTCACATTCAATAACATGGCAGAAAAAAATAAAAAAAAACAGCTACAAAAAATAAACAGTAAACAAAGAAACCCTCCTGCTCTGACTGAAGCCAAAATCCCCACTCCTTAACCAGCTATTCTTACCTGGTATTAGCTCCAGAGGATTAGACCTCCCTCAGTTATGCCCTTTAGGATGACACAAGTGGCAATAGCTGGAGAAGTAAAGTAGCTTAACCTGGAGAACGACAGGTCTCCGAGAGGTCATGAGCAGAAGACTATCAGCATTATACTTGATTTCTCACGACACAAGCACAGAGCTTTTCTGAAGCTCAGCAAAATGAAAGTGTGCATAAACCTGGAGTCAAGGTAACAGACAAAATTCCACAACTTCTGACAGACCCTCCAAGTTAAAACAACATAATTTACAAGACGAGTTGCTTGATCCACACATTGAAGTTTCACTAAATTCACACAGTATTTGTACAGGCGTCATGCTATTCCATTTACTCCTACACCTCCTCCTCTCATCTCATCCTTAGCTTCCAAAATAAATGACACAGAAATCCTACAGATAAACACTGTATATGTACAGGGCATAGCCAGGAGGGTTTTGGTATCAGGCGGCTACAGAAGCCCTTGTGTAGGAGTGGCTGTGAACTGCCCTGGGCTGATCACAACCCGTTTCCAGCTGGCTCGAAAACCACTGTGAGTAACCTGTCACACCCCAAAAGAGCACACACTTGCTTGGGTGTCTGTAAGCCAGAAGCAGCAGCCATAGGGGCAGGCAACACCAACATGCTCTTGGGGTGATGTAGAGCTCACTACAGAAGGCATGTGCACCCCCAAGGGACAGCAGCCATGGGCAACTCACACTGGGGCCATGATACCCCGATGGACAGCCACTGAGGACAATCATGTCAGAGGAAAACCTGAAGCAGCCCTGTGCAGCAGGGGAAAACTATTAATAAGCAAGAGGTAGAGGAAAAAACTGAGCAAGAGAAATGAAGCAGAGGAGATCACTAAGAAGGAAGAACCAACAGACAGAAATCATAACACAAATGACCCCAACTGTGCCACCCATGGCCTGCTGGAGGGACTGGGATGAATCCAGTGCAATGCACAGGGACAGGAGGAGAAGCTAGGGCTGGGACACTATAGTTTTTCAACTGCATTCCTAAATTGTGCAGGTGTAAGAAAGTATTTATGTAAGACAGTTGGATTATTTGGTTCTCCTCAATACACAAATCCAAGATCAGAATTCTTAACAGTCTACAAACTAAGCAAAAGTTCCCCAAGTCAAGGCCATTTTATCCATGACACTTTAATAGATAAGCAGACCGTTGCCATTTACCCAGGCTTCTGTTAAGAGATGGAAGCACTAGATCAGAATGTGCAACACACAAGGGGACCTAAGCATTTGACTTTGTAACTATAAGGAAAACTACACTAGTAATGGAGCAATAGTAATCCTTTTAAAAATCCTATCAGTCCATAATCCATTCTTCTACTAACTGTAAATCTCTGTGCAGTCAGAGATTTGAAGATGTGGTTAATGGTATAATGGAGGCAATCCCCCTATGCAAGCTGATTCACCTGACTTCAAATACTTTTATGCATTAGAGAGAGAACACTTCGAAGAGAAAGAAAATCAAATAATGGTTCAAACCAGGAACACTATCTGAAGCTAATACACAACATAAGAAATAAAGGTGGGAAAAGTACAATTTGTAGAGACATGTTCTGAGAACCAGACTTCCAAGAAACGGTTACTTTTTGTCTTCATTATCATATTATAGAAAATTCCATAATCCTGCCTAAAACTATTTTCAGTTACAATCACATAACTGTTCTATTTTATTTAGATAAATGTCAGATCAAAGTAATTGACTTATGCATGGAAAGGCATTTTAGATCACTGATGAAGGAATTGTTGGCAAAGTGACTTAACTATTGAGCCTGGTTTATTGGTTTTATCTAAGCAATTCATTATTTCATTTTCAGAGATAAAAACCAGTCTGTGCCATTATAATAATGAGTGCCTTGTGAGGTGGAGCATTTGCTAGGAATTTACAAATTACAGTATAGTCAAGTTGCATGCATTCCATACAGAACTAAAAAACACAACTCATTTACAAATCCCAGATACTAAGTGACTCAAAGGACATAAAAGTTTGTTTGTTGTTTTAGCTTTTCCTCTATTTCAGCATAGTACATTTGAAAATTCTCATGGTAAAACATATAAAGTATAATAATCATGTTCTCAATTTATTCACTGTCTTTTTTTACCACTGCAATTCTCAAACCTGTGTTTGTAATTACTTCCAGCATTTCCACCTGCTTCCACTGTCAGCTGCCCTTACATTACGCTTATTAAGCATTAACAAAAGAGCCTCTAGTATCCCCCAGGCCTTTGTGTCTTATTGTTCTGTGCCTGTTCCAAATGACCTTGCTGTAATGCAACCAGAGATGCACAGTGGTGTCCTTTGCCCAGGCCCAGCTGGCTTCCTCTTGACTCCTTTCTCTGTGCACATACAATGCTGAAAGAATGAAAATTTTTGTGCAAAAACTGGACAGATTTTCATAGGTAACAAAACTATTTTCATAGAAAATGTCACACAATACCAAACGTACAAATATTTCTTTTGTAATATTTTTTTTTTAATCTGGAAAGAGATGAGACACTTCAGAGATGAAAGAATTTTTAATGCCAAATGATCAATTACTTTAATTCTGCAATGAAAATACATTACTGTAGCTTTGTTTATGAACCATTATTTACTAAATGTTTGCATTAAAAAGATTTTGGAGTCAACTGCAGGTATTTCATTTAACTTCTTTCTCAAGATTTGTCTTTTTCAAGATTCCAAAAAGGTTTTGCTTAGCCTACACTTTCCATGAGAAATGACTCCAAACAAGGAACCAAACATTTATTCAAAGAAATTATTTAAGAAAGAGAAGAAGATTCCCTCAAGGAAGAACACACTTCTTCATAATGTATTTGAGATTTTGTCCTTCTCTTCTATACAAACTATCCATCTGGCACATGGAAAAGTTCTTGAGCCTATATTCTTATAGTAGCACCTTAAAAATTTCCTGTATCACTAAAATCATTGCTATTCCACATAAACCATGGAACAGAGTGTAACTGTCACCAATCAGGACCAATCAGTCTGAGTCTTTTGAAAAACCCTACACAGCAGCTGAAAAACACTTGGCTTGTCAAAGACAAGAGCTCTGAGAAAAACATATGGAGATTATATTTCATTTTTATTATCACAGAACCATTAAGAATAATCGGAGAAGTCAAACCAAGTTCTGTATTTCAGCAAATTCTACAGGCAACTCACTAAGTGTGCAAGACCATCCAACCAAAGTATGGCAATGGTGAGCAGTCCAGTCATTGGTAGCTAACCCATTTAGTTTTCATGTTCTACCACGCGTGAACAGCCCCCTTCTCTTATCTGGCAGTGGCAAAGCAAATGAGGCTTAAAGCACTTTGGCTAGATTTAGTGACAAGTACCTGGAAACTGTGTGAGAGATTAAGGAACAAAGCAAAACAAAACAAAGCACAATCCCAGTCCTCCCTCCTATTTTGTTTTCTTATTTTTACTCTGCCTTCCTTTAGCAATAGAAGTAGAATTTTAGTAATATCCAGCAGCATCTAATGGAACAAGTAGGAACAGAGATTTGAAAGGTTTGGAAGCAATGAGGTTTTCACTGTTCTTTAAGGTAAGTAAGTGTGAAATCCCATCGCATTCTGATGCAACTCCCTTAAGATGTCTGATCTCAGTTAACATTAAAAAAACAACAAACAAACCAAAAACCAAAACATAGAGAGCAACTGCCACAGGTCAAAAAAGACTTGAAAAATAAAACATGAAACTTATCTCACATCTTTATAAATCAAGTATATTCATAATCTGTAAAACTGTATTCCAGTAACAGACCTCTAACATGAGTAATAAAATTAAGTCATTCACAAAAATTTTATGGTTCTAGTTTATAGATTTTACAAGAGAGGTAAATTAAGTTACAACACATAGAAATTCAATGGAGAGTAAAAATTAATAAGTCAGAAAACCTACTGTGTTTCAAGCACTTACACCCCCTTGTAAGACAGTAAAATAGCAAGAGCTACAGTCCCAGATGCCCTTAGCAACAACAAGGAATTATACTGGAAAATGAAGTGCAGAGAGAGGCAAACCTGGCAATGAGAAGCAGTGATACCAGAGCAACAGGCCAAAGCTAATCACAAATTACAAAGCAAGTATCAATTACCATTACTGAAAGTACTGCAAAAAGAAGCTCTGTAACTAGCTCCCCAAAATACTGAAGAGCATCAGTCTTTTGAGTGTGCTTCCCAACACATGTACTGGAGCCACAAGCCACACATCTTTGTCTACAGGAGTATGAGTTTATTGCTGTTGAAAATAAGACAAAATGTCAAAAAAAAAAAAAAAGGTTGTTAAAATTTCCATCAGACTGCCCTTTCAGTTAAACTCATAAAAGTATGCAAGTTTCTGTATTATTTCCTATAGTGATTATAGCAAGCCTTCATCTGGAAGCTAAGGGCTTTCCCACAAAACCTCCATGTAAATCAAATATATGCTGAGGTTTTGTTCAGTTTTCGCCTTTCTTTCAAATTGCATGAACACACTAAATTGGTTTTTAATCTTAAAATATAGTTGAGGCTGCAGGACAGATCACAGGGTGCCCTATGAAGTGTTCTGGAAGCTAGAAATCAGTAGTGTACTTCAAAAAGGAGTCAGTACTATTTATACAAGACTGGGAATAAAGCTCTCTTAATAAAACAGAAGCGGCCAAGAAGAATTAAAGGCTCTTGCCAAGCAGAATAAAAGCAGCATGTCAGTCTGACAGTCGCTGAGTAAGGAAGTTGTTTCATCATCAACTGATCTGTTATTAAACTGAGGATTTTATATTCAAAAAGAAAAATCAAACTAAGCTCAGTAAACAGACATAAAATGGTGTAAAATACAGCTGGGATACCCAGAACACATTTGGACTAAACAATGAAATTTGAAGAACGTATTTTAACACAACACAGATGAGGTTACAATGGTGTCATGTCACTTTGGTTAAGACAGAAATAGAAACAAAAAGAATGAAAATAATTTTATAATGATAGAGAACAAAAGAGTAAAAGCCTTTAAAAGAGAAAAAAAAGGGAAAAAAATGAGCATAAATTGTCAAACAAGATAGAAGAACAAAATACAGGGAGACAAGTTTTATGCTCTTGACTATGAAAAATATGTACTAAGAGGAAAGAAAAAATAGTTATGTGCAGTAGAAGTAAAAAGGAGATCTATGATTTCCCATAAATATTAAAACAGCAACTTGGAAGAGATAAACACAAAACCCTGAACAGAATTTAGGCACACCAAAAAAATGAAGTTGTTTTAAAATGGGACTGAAGTGAAATCATCTGGAGACTTCTAATTCACTAAGAAACCTGGATGGTCACAGCTTCCAGACTGGAATCAATACTGCAAAGTACTTTAAGGTTTTGTAGGAATGCCAGGTGGAACTTCAGTACAGTTTAGACATGCTCTTAATTTAAATATCTACACGTTAGCTGCCTATGTAAACACTCACTCTTGACAGCAAAAATCTAAGCAATTCAGTTGGTGAATCCAGAGAACTACTGAGCCAGTCACATACAGGTCTGTATTTTATGATGATACAAACAGGTGCCCAAAAAATGGCAGGGACAGCAGAGACACAGTCAGCCAAACAGCTGGTCTTCACTGAAATTCTGCAACTTTTCACTGCCACAAGGGTATCACTTCAGGAGCTTAGTGAGAATGCAAATTGTTCTTTTTCAAATCACCCATTCAGGGTTTGTTGAGAAGGCTAAGTTTGTGGGCTGTCCTCATACTTGTTTTAAAGATACATCATCCCAGATTAACTCTACTACAAAGGTTTGAAATAAAACAGTATCTCAGCAACTTGGTTAAAAGAGATTTAGTCAAGAACGGAGGCAATCCAAGATGAATGTTACTTCTGAGCTGCTAAAAGTAGCATGCTTACAAGTTACCCGTTTTCCTAGTTTTTTATTAAAAATTCAAAGGCATATCACAGAATCACAAAATGGTTGGAAGTTGGACATCATGTCAGCCAGGCCACACACCCTCTTCAATCAAGGCAGATGGCTTCTTCAATCAAGGCCACCTAGAACCAGTTGCCCATGACCACAGCCAGACAGCCTTTGAATATCCCCAAAGTGAGAGACTCCACCACCTCTCTGAGTAAGCTGTACCAGTGCTCAGTCAAAAAAAGATGTTTCCTGTTCAGGAGGAACCTCCCATGTTTCAGCTTGTGACCTAATACTGAATATTGCCTCTCCTTGCAAACATGTACAAATTCTAATTTTCTCTATCCAACCATTTAGTCAGTTTTCAGAACTTCCAAAACAATCTTCTGAGATCATCTTGAGTTTCAAGATCATTGCTCTTCTAGATATTGCACTCAATTACTTTTATGTCTGTGTCGTTTTTCTCTCCAGCTTATTCCTCAACCCAAGTGATAAGTACATTTCTACATGACTGTTAGTGAGAGCAATCTTTACATGAAGTTCCCCTAAGAACAGGCATACTACAACAAAAACTTCATAGAAAATCTCAGAATGAGGAGTAAAGGAAGACAGAGGTAATACAACAGAAAGATGTTCACAATGATTCAAATGAAGTCTTTAACAAAGACAGCCTCATGACCAACTTAGAACAGTCCAAGAAGTCACTCCACTGAAACAAGCAGTCTCATGAGCTTCTCTCTAGCCATAAATTCTTATAATCTCTCATGCTGGATGAGTTTTCTAGATACATCTGTTTCACCACACGACAGCAAAACTATTCATGTTGACTGCAAGATCAAAGTCCAAAACATTTTTGAACAGCAGGTAAACTTCAGATTGACCTTAATTTACTGTGAAATCTCATCATTTGTTAACAGTAATACAAAAAAATTGCCAAGAAAATTCTCCTTGTGATCAACATTTATTTCTAGTTCTAGTTGTGCTTGGGTTTTATTACAGTAGGATAAGCGCAAAATGCATTAGCATCTACCAGATTTGGCTCTTTTGTCAGTTTAGGTCAGCTGACTGGAGTTCTGCTTTTTTCTGCAATGACTTCCCCAGTGCCCATGCAGACAACTTAGTTACGTTACGACAGGGGTCAGCAGATGGCACTATTACTCATTTTTTAATACTATGCTATATATTGGTAAATCTTTATTTAACGGAAACCTTTTCTGATTTGCTGTGTGTGCATGTGCAAGTATGCACACAAAAGAAATCAATTTCAGAAGAACTACTCTAGCATTGTATTGATGTTCAGGCTGCAGTTCATGAAAAAAACTGCCTATATAAAAATTACCTCTGTTTCAAGGTTACTGTGTATTAAACACAAATTATGCCTGACACACACCTAAAGTCATAGCACGTTTTTTCTCTAACAAGAAACAGACATGAAAGCCACAAAAATTATTACCACAATGAGGTCACATAAATCACACTCCAGCTTGGGACTTCCCTTTTCCTCTATAAAGTGGAATATCTAGCAGACTCTGATACTTGTATTGCAGAACAAAGGCAGAAAGATAAATATTACTGACATTCTCTAGCAGTCAACCAATCCACCCCTTCCCTTCTACAAATTAACAGAGTAATTATCATATCATTGTTTATACAGAGATCATTTCAGCTATCCTCCTAGATTAATTTCAAGACAGTCACTCTAACCAAAACCAACAATTTTACCCTATTCAGCTAAAACCTTACCTATATAGATCATTCAAACTGTAACTGACAGCATTTTTCTCTTTAGCTGTGTGTTTCATCCTTGTTTACTATTTGCATTCTGACCTCAAAATTTCTGCCTATTCAACTATTCTGAATGAATTCAGCTCTTCCATACTGTTAGTTTACTGTAAAATACTTGTAATCTGGAGAAAACAGATGTAATTTCTATTTAAGAAGCCATTAATGGTGTAAACTAATTTAATACTATGGAAACAAATATATGAATGCATTTTCTTGCTATTAATGCAGCACCTTTTCCTGTAATAAAGTCATGAATCACAGAGGTGTTTGCACAAAGCGTAGCACTGCAAATCTTGCCAGACCAGAATTCTCTTCACCCTTGTTCACACAGCCCTCCTCTCCTCCAACTAGCTTCATGCCTGTAATCCCCATGCAATCATCTCTCTCCTATATCTAAGTGACTTCGATATTCAAAGGGAATTCAGAGCGGCAAAAGGGAGTAAGTTACTGCTTCAGAACTTGCTTCAGTTACAGTAACAGTCAGAGGCCTGGGGTTAGTGGAATGACAATGCTTGGGGAGAGGACAGCATAGATTACAGGATGATACTGATGGTAATGGCTAGAACAACACCAGGATAAGGGGTAATCACTGATCAGTGAAGACTGTGGCAAATTGCTGGGATGATATAAAGCAACCTTTTTATCCCTGGACTAACTGTGCTGCTCTACGTTTCCTATCCTCTCAAGCTTTTGTTCCTGCTCCAATCACTGAAGAGGAATTTGCAGAAGCAGTTCAGGAACTCATTCAAAGGATGCATCTTGCCAGGTTGAGCAATGCAATCTGCTTTTTACCTTCACCTTATTTTGAAATAGAATGAGGAAGAATTACCTGAAAGTGAATGAACAGAGCCACCAAGTCCATGACGTCCTTCCCTGATCACCCTTCACTTACATTTCATAATCATCAATTAAAACTGCCTTGTCTGGCAAATCATCAACTTGCATTTGGATACCTGCATTGAGCTCATTTTAACTCAGCAGACCAGAGACAGAGTGTGGTTAGCCAACTCAGATGATATTTTGAAATCCTTTAAATAATCAATATATTCAATAATGCATTAGCTTCAAATATAATGACATTTAATACAATTTTTGGATTTCAGTTTTCACCTAAGGTAAGAGCTCATATTGAGAACTATAATGGTATTAAAATATTAATCTTGGACTTTTAAACTCTTACTTAACCACCTCTTTTCATTCACAACAGTGTACAATCATTTCCTTCAAAACCTCAGTCAGAGAAAGTGATTTATGAAGGACATTATTCAAATAAGTGTTTACAAGACTTATACAGACAACTTGTTAAGTATTTCTAGATTCCAGGAACTGAAAGGAAAATTACCTAATGTATTATGTGGGTTTGGAACCAAAACCATATATTATGGAAAGTACTTCAAGTAAAATGTTTCAGTATAGTAAAATAAAATCGTATATGAAATATAATATATACATCTGTAATTTAAAAGGCAAACTTTCAAGTTTGCTTTTGAAATTCAAAGCAAAGAGATTTCAAACATTTCCCTCAGCATTACATACTTTCTGAATCTGTATCAGTATAACATCTAAAGATTTCCAATAGATAAAATTAGAAAGACTACGTGCCTTCATCTACTGAAAATTTTGGATCAGGCTTTTGAGTAATTAAACATTCATTACTTTTCTCCTCAGTTTTATTTTAGTTCCCAACAAATATAGGGACTGTGTTGGCCAGCTCTTCCTTTGGTTATTGGAATTATTTTTTTCATAACAGATTAAGGCCTTCCAAGAGTGATATAAATCTTTCACTATTTACTTCAATGTTGGAATAATCTGAAGACATTCTCCTTTGGCCAAAATTTGTACTTTCAGATCCAAATTCCTAAAAAGCACACTTCCAACCAAATCTGTTCCCATTATTTGAACAAGACTCACCCCACTTTTTTTTTAAATTTGGACCAAAACACAGAAATTAAAACTCAGCCATTACAATATACAAAAGCTTACTGAATTTCAGAAGCAAAACAGAAGTGATAGATTTACTTATTTCATTGAAAATCTTTGGCAGTTTCTCTTCTTGGACTAATCAGTAATTTCATAGTCACTTGCTTTCTTTTCACCTATCTCATCTAACTAATCTAAGACTTCAATTTAAGTCTTTAATCAATTATGATAGTTGAACTCCAAAATGAAGCTACAGCAGGGCCAGTGCAGTCCAGAAACGGGAGCCAAACTGTCAAATTTAACTGCCTACCATGTCTACTGTAGTCAGTGTGAGAAGACACTAACCATGACTTTCAGATTCGGTAAGATGCACCTAGAATCAATATTTTGACACAGACCTTTTTTTCATTTAACTTATTTAACTAATCTAAGACTTTAAATTAGGTCTTTAATCAACTATGATAGGTGAACTCCAAAATGAAGCTACAGCAGAGACAGCATAGTCTAGAACATGTAGTCAACCTGCCAAGTTTAACTGCCTAGCATGTCTATTGTGGTCAATGTGAGAAGACACCATGACTTTCAGGTTCTTTAAGATGCGTCTAAAATCAGTACTTCATGATAGACCATTTATAAAATTTTGCATGCTCTTGAAGAATTTGTGACTTGATGAAAACTATCATTTCTAGCTAATAACTATCATTTCTAGCTAATTAAATAATATATTTCGCTATATTAAAGAAAACTAAAAGGAAATGGAAAATGCCACCTCACAGTACAAGACAGAATGGAAATGTTCTGTTTATTACATTTGTGTGGTTTGGGTTTTTGTTTTTTTTTCATTTTATCACGACATTTTATTAAAAAACAGATTTTCATACCTCCCCAGGAAGTCACAATTTCAAATGCTGCAGTGTTTGCTCTCTAAGCAAACAGTATTTTTCAAAGCAGATGCATTTCAGGACAGGATATGGATGGTTTTTTCCCATCCAGTGGCAATGGTCAGAGCGTGCACTTCTAAATGCAAAGTCACTAGAAAGGCCCTCCCCCAAGGTTTCCCTCAGTAAGCAGGAGACAATACAAAGACGCACAAACTCCTAATTGACAAAGATGCACTCAGTGGATTTCCTTGTATTACTAAGTCAGTTAAAAAAAAACAACTTTGAAATATCAAAGCAAAACTAATTGTTGAGTCATTTCTCTACACTACAGAAATGCTACTTCTCATGTGCCGTGTACGGAGATGAATAACACAATTTACCTCTTCCTCCACAAGGTGTAGATTGCGCTTGATTAAAATCAGGGTACTTTATAAATAGTTTTCTGCAAAAATGGATAAATGTTGTTGGACTATATTAAAGTTGCTGTCCTGCAAGCCTTGTATAGAGCCTCAGCACCTTGCCAGGTGTTCCTCCTTTCTCCTCTCTTCCCAGACACCTACTGTTTGTCCTTGCAGGAAGAAAGAGGACAGCAGATAAAGCAGCAGCTTATACTTGCTTGCAACAACGTAAGTCTGTTTCTGAGAAGACCTACAGATGCTGTGCCCTGAGGATCATTATCAAGACTTCCAGCAGAGTAAGATTCTTTGTATATAAAGCAGCACAGTAATTGCTCAAGTGACAGACAAAAATCAACCAGCAAACACAGAATTTTCTGTTGTTCTTCCCTAGCACTTGTTGCAACAAAAGGCTCCTCTCTATTTCTACTGCTATAAATTAGCTGCTTGTATTTATGTGCTTAACAAACATTTTGCTTTATGAAAATAGTTACAGAAGGAACTCAAACCACCAAAATTGTGAATATACTATAAAAAATTATTCCTACTTTAGAGAACATGGCCTAAATTTCAGCAAGAAGACAAAAGAAGAGAATGTCACATATCTGTAAGCCATTCTAGACTACACCAACAAATTATCACTTATCTAGGTCACTTCAATTCCTCACATCTAGAACTGCTTAAATCTTCAAGACATTTATTTTTTAATAGCAAACAATTATTAAAACTCAATTTAGAATTACATTTGACATTATCACATAAGCTTGGATCTTAAGTAAATACACTGTAGTAATGCTCTAATTAAGTAGCACATCTGAAGTTTTAGAGATAAATACAGACAAAAGCCACTGATAAGCTGTGAAAGTCTGCTTGCTGAAGGGCTAAGCCACCCCTTGACACAGAAGTCTCTTTTGCGAAGACAAAAATTTTGGAAAATACCTAATTTTAGTCTATTTATTATTAAAGTTTATTAGTATCTTATCTATATCATTATCAGTTCATTGAGACTTCTGAAATGAGCTAAGATAGACAAAAAGTACTCCACTTCCATTTTTAGTCTATGAATGTAAGTGAAGAGGTGGATCTACTAGTTCTAATGTCATGAAGAATCAGGAACTCAGTCAATTGAGTATCCAACCTCCTGCACTATTTTTGAAGCTGTTTTAAATTCAAAGCTGATTTGGAGGAACTGTAATCAGAACACCTAAAATTATACACACTTACCAACAAAAGCAGTTCTAAAATACTAGACCTTGATGCTCACTGACAGAAAGGCAGCATCAAGCTCAGCAATGTGGCTTTATTTGAGGATATATCAGAGTATCTTGATGTCCTTTATGAAACATAATTGAAAAAGCAGAAAGTAGAAGAAGATACACTGACTGCCTAAACACAATTAAATTAGTATGATTCAGATACTCTGAAAATAAACATTTATTCCTCTAATAAATTATTCTGATTTAAAATAAGACCTAATTTTAGAAAATAAGTTCTCTTCAGACTCACACAGGCTTTGATACGTGCAGCCTTCCCCCACAAAAGACTCCAGAAATTAGCATTTTCAGCAAAGTATACCAAATCCCTAAATTGTTGTATTAAAACTGGCTCTGATTTCTTAAGTCAGACAATTAAATGAGAATTCTGGGTTTTACTTTAAAGCCATCAACATTTGGAGGAAAATAAATTCTTAAAAAAAAAAAAAAAAAAAAAAAGCAGGACCATTAGAAATCCCTGTGCTTTCTGTCTAGGGTTGCAGTCAGCCTTAGTTCTGACAACTGATCATAAGCACTGATTTGGTTTTTAGATGAAAGAAAATCTGCTCTATGGCTTTTTACAAACATCTTTGAAGAAAAGAAAACAAACTAAAGCTCTAAAAACCAGGCCCTGAGAACAAGCATGGATTTTGATGCAAGTCCAACAAAGAGGCTTCACCAGTAGCAATACTGGAGAACTGTGAAGTTTGTTTCCTTTCTGTTCTTTACAGTACTTGTACACAAAAGAAACAGAGATCTTTCCTCCACAGATACTAGGAGCCTCTTCTTAGTTCTGTACTCAGTACTCTAAAAGCTAAAGACAAACAAGTCATTTAAGGAGATACATTATATGTTAAAATACTTAAAGCCCCAAATTATTCTTTTGTTAGCTGTATTTTTCCTGTTTTGGAAAACTGCTATAATGATTGTTCAAACCAACACTTCATTTGACCTAGAAATACTTCTTGTCTGTGTTCTTTAAATGAAAACATTAATGTGAACTACTCTTACTGAAAGACATTTAGAATTACTACCCTATTATCTAGAAGGAATCTAGTCATTTTATGGTATATGTTTAAATAGTCAAGAGTGAACTCTAACAATTAGGGGAAGAAAAAAAATAAAGAGGCCATTTTGGATACTTGAAGCAAGTAATAATTACTCTTACATTTTTTTAGTACATACATGAAAACTATGACAAACTAAGTACCACCAATTTAATGTGATATGACTTGTCACAAAGAAAAAAGGTATTAAACCTATTTCTTCACTTGATTTCCTTTTATCCCTAATGAAGTTGACTTTCCTGTCTATGGAGAAGGAATATGACCACTTTCAACTAACATAGACATTCTTGGCTCTTCTAGAAAAATTCCAGGTACCTCACAATACAATTATTCCATATCTGGTTCAACTTGTGTGCACCTTACATCCCACTGTTGCTCTGGGAAAAAGGTAGTCAGAAGCCCCTGCTGCTTTTGAGGTCTTTCTGGCAACATCTTTTCAGTATGAGAATTATTCACAAACTGAAGACCATTCACTTTGCCCTACATAACTCTGTAAGCCACTGCAGACATCCTTTATGTGGACTGCTTTCTCGAGAGTACATATCCAAAGAATCTTTGGATATACAAACATATACATTTCAAAAGCAAATTGTAGAGCCACTATTAAGTCAGTGCAAAGGTGATTGTAAATATTTAAGATAAGGGATCAGAACAGAGCTTTCAAGCATGATTACCTTCAAGTTTCCCTTTCTCTTCCTGCCATGACTGAAAGACTTTATTTTCCCAAATAGTGTTATCAGTGAAGCAGGCTATTTATACTTCTCAACAGAAAATCCATGACAGAATGAACAACATCCAAAGCATCCTTTCATATTGTGTTTCTTACGAAGGACTTGATGAAGAAAAGATGTATTACAGCATTCAAGAACTCCAGGATCACAGAGATCTAGGGGTTATGCAAGATCCTTATAAAAACAGAAATGCTGGAACAACAATGGAACAGAGCTCTACTGTAACCAGACTGAAATTTCTATGGAGAAGAAATCTGCTAATAAGTATGTACTAGTTCCGTACACAAAACAGGGATTAACCTATTTTCCTCTATGTACCATCTGGATGCTAGGCAAATTAAAAAGTCTCTTTTCACCTTCTACAAAATTTATATACTTTTATTGTGCCAAGATCTGCACTAGAGATGCTGAACTTCATATTTCATTGCATTAAAACTCACAGCTATCCCTGCACGTTTCATATTCCCAAATACTAATTCCCTGCTTTGTTCAAGAGGTGAGCGTTACAAGACTTAAAACCTTGTAAAATACAGTAATTGTTTTTATTACAGAAACAAATACAGAGAGAAGAGAATCAGGAAATGGACTACACTAGCTTACAGCTTTTTTTTTTTTTTTTAATATGTTCAGGTTTTCGTTAACATGAAATGGCCCAGATAAAGATGCACATTTCAAAAGACTGAAGTCTTACATCTTTAACAATAATCACTGAAGACTTTTACTAGTTTCATAAAATAATTTATGTCGATCTGTAAATGCCAACAGAGAATTTAAAAGAAGTACTTTCTTTTAGCACAAGCTGGTTCTTTGGGACTCTTTGATACAGTATTTATTTTTCACCTCTCCTCCACAGTTGACACACAAACCACTAAATTGCCTCTCTTTCTAACAGAAAAGCTACTACACATGAGCTTCACTGTCAATGAAGAGATGATACCCACAAAAGACATCACACCTACCTCTGCTGTAATCTTTGAGGTGCACCACAAGACAATGTAAGCAATTATGACATCTTTTGTGTTGTATTTGGAATTCAAGAACTTTCCCAGGAGAATTTAGGCTTCGTTTACTGTCCATTTTATACAAGGAAAAACGCAACTGGTATGGCAAAGTGGAGTCTATCATGAAGTCTATCTGCTGGCCATGATTGGAGAGATCCTCTTTCAGAATCCTCTGAACTTGAAATATGTTATTCAGGTATAAACATCTTGAACGATCTTGCCAATATTTGTACAGAAATGATCTCTCGCAAGCAAAAGCCTAACACAGTTGACAAGTTTATGAAGAACAGAGTTGCTACGAGTTAAAGGCTTTCCACCAGATTAAAAATGTTCTAAGCTGTTGTGTTTAGCAGACTGCCGTTGTGTTTATTGCCTATGTTATGACATAGGTAGATCCTAGATGTGTCTCCTGAACAGTGTTCATTAAAAGAAGTTATGCCCCATCTTCATATATTCATTAACTGAGGCAGTATTACAAGTTAGAAATCATGAAATCCTTCAGTAAGCTAGTCACACATCCACTGAGGCACTGATAAATGCCCAGCTAAAATGAATCAGGCACATGATCTGGATGAAAGATACGTAAATACCCATCCAGCTCCTGTACAAGCAACTGCAGTTCAAAAAGACATAAGCATCTGTCCACAAGAGTAATTGAGAGGCCTAAACTGGAGAAACAAACAAACAAATCCAAAAACCAAATCAAATAGACAAAAAAAACCCTTTACTGAGTACAACTGATCTGACACCTCTTTTGAGGCTTTCTGTGGAAACAACCAATAATTGAGAGATGATAGAAAATGCAGACTTCCTTGACCAGAAGCTTACAGAGGACATGTCTTCAGACAAGGCAGTCAGTCAAAACAGTTTATCCACTGAATGGTATGGTAAAGTGAGTGCTTATCCCCTCCTTCTCCCATAAAGGGAAAAATCATATTCAATTAGGAAAAAGACTCACATGATAACAACTTTATTAATCATAGCATTTATCAAGGTTGCTTGGGAGTAGCCTGAAAATAATGCTGGCAAATTAATGGATGCTGAGAATGAAATCATGGAAATCTGATCCCGTGTTTCCCCGTATTTTTAGTAGGGATCCCCAAAGAGAAGGGAAGAAAGGAAAAAATGAGAGATTTAGCTGAGTAAATACCCCAAAAAAACTGTGGAGATGGTACTTAAGAGCAAAATGAGACAATTTTGATGATACAGAACTTCTTTACAAAGGAGATATGAATCTATTTTTTATTTCACTGCATTACTACGCTTTTACCAAACAATCTTGCATGAACACACACAGTGTCCCTTTCACGAGGTATCCCCTGAGCAATTCTGAACAATGCTCTTGCACTGCATTCAGTCTGCATAGCACTGAAAACAGAAATTGTACCTGATACTGAAATTGTCCTTAACTAATGAAAAAATAGCACAGATCTCTATCTACTGATTCACCTGAATGAAAAGACCAGGGCTTAAAAGACTGGAAACACCATATACAGCAACAATGAACATGGAAACTGGTGGTTGCTACAGGACTGCATCTGATGTTAAGACACTAGCACTAACAGTTAAGCAAGTAATTTGAACTTTTATTTTTATCATATACATTCTACCTAATTCAAACGGAAGAGTCAGAAGAGCTACAAAAATAGCACATACCTACACTGAACACAACCAAGGTACTAAACTTGGATATGTATATATAAATACCTTAATGGACAATTAGTCATGTGCTACATTACAATATGTCATAAATATAATACACAACTACTTAACACTGATACAGTTACATAGTACTATGCTGTGGTATATGATGGAAGCCATGGATAGTAAACTTTAAATCCAGCTGCTGAGCAATTAAGATTTTCTGATTTTACACCATGAGTTACACCACTGCTCACCAGAATACTCAAATAGCCACTGGAGTGACTGTTCAGGTATCTATAATTTGACATGTGAAGCCTGGGACAGGACTTAATAAAAATATTAGGAGTTAATGCAAATTTCTCATCAATGGCATTTTTAACTGAACACTGTAAATGAAGTGTATTATCTTGCCTTTTACTAACTCAGGATGGTGATTTTCCTGTGAAGACATCCTTAGAAACTAGAATAAAGATATCTTCTGTCTTTGCATGACCCTATGAAATAATAATAAGTCAAAGTAATCCTTTGTTGAAATGCTAGTTTTAGAATTGGATTTAGACTTCCTACTTAAATGGGGAAAGTCAGTCCATATTACATCCACCTACGATAAAAATTTCTAAGTTGACTTAAGTTTTATGGATGACAAAAGTTCTAACAGAAACAAAAAACCTCTTCAAGTATTTTGAAACACAGATACATTTAATCTAACATAATCCAAAATACTCCCAGAGAACAGACAACTTTGTTATTCATAAAATAAATGGTCTTCTAGAACTAAACACTAGACTTCTGCTAATTTTAAATACACACTATTTGGGGTGTATCAGATGGCATTTTTAAATAGTTAAAATATTATGGTACTAAATATTATGGTACTAACTCAGCTTTATCTAATATGGTTTTGTCTTTAAGTGAATGACACAACAGATAAAGAAGTTACACAACAGCAAACAACAAACGGCTACCATTCACAATTCAACACAGTAAAAAGGTACCAAGATGAAGTGAAACATTAATTAGAATAAATTTCTGGTCTTTTTAGCAGATTCAGTTCATTTTAGATTAACATGTTGATTGTCCAGACATGAGGGATTAAACTGTCTAATTTCATCTGCACGCAAACTGTCAATTTTTTATTTTTGTTCAATGTTAGTCAGATCTCTCAAGCATCAATTTAAATAGCCAAGAAAAACACTATTTGCAATGTACATTTTAAAGACATGTTAATCAATGAATGAATCATTACATAGTAGAAACTCGGGGGTGTCCCTGCTCTGGTACAAGTTGTCCATGGGCTGTAGCCTCTCAGTGGTGTCTCTGCTCCAGTTACCCACTGGCCACAATTGCCTCAGGCATGTACATAGTTGAGTATGGACAGTTACACATCTACTAAAGGCAAAATTTACTTTTGCCATATTAGCAAAACTGGAAAACTTGAGAGATACAGTAAGCTTGTAAAATGCTTTTAAGTAAACTTCTCTAAACAAATACGATAAACACAGAATCATAAAGCCATGTAGGTTGCAAAAGACCTTTAAGACCACTGAGTCAAGCCATACACCTAACACTGCCAAGTCCACCACTAAACCACACTCTAAGTGCCACATCTACACATCTTTTAAATACCTCCAGGGATGGTGACTCAGCCATTTCCTCTGGGCAGCCTGTTCCAATGCTTGACAATCCCTTCAGTGAAGAAATTTGTCCCAATATCCAGTCTAAACCTCTCCTGGGGCTTCTTGAGGTCATTTACTCTTGTCCTATCACTTGCTAAGTGGAAAAAAGAGACTGACACCCACTTTGCTACAGCCTCCTTTCACGTAGTTGTAACTGAGCGTGAAGGTCTCCCCTGAGCCTCCTCCAGGCTAAACAAGCCCAGTTCCCTCAGCTGCTCCTTGTAAGACTTGTGCCCTAGACCCTTCAAGAGCTTCACCATCTGTCTCTGGACATGTTCCAGCACCTCAATGTTTTTCTTGTAATGAGGGGCCCAAAACCGAACAGAGTATTCAGGGTTCAGCCTCACCAGTGCCCAGTACAGGGGGATAATCCCTTCCCTCATCCTGCTGGCCGCACTGTTTCTGATACAAGCCAGGATGCTGTTTGGCCTTCTCAGCTACCAGGGCACAAGCTGGCTGTCAACCAACACCCCCAGTTCCTTTCCTGCTGGGTAGCTTTCCAGCTGCTCTTCCCCAAGCCTCTATAAATGTATGCAGTTGTTGTGACCCAAGTGCAGAAGCCAGCACTTTGCCTTGTTGAACCTCGTATCAGTTGGCCTCAGCTCATTGATCCAGCCTGTCCAGATCCCTCTGTAGAGCCTTCCTACCCTCAAGATCCACACTGCCACCCAATGTGGTGCCATCTGCAATCTTACTGAGGGTGCACTTGATCCCCTTATCCATATCACTGATAAAGATATTAAGCAGAATTGACTCTAGTACTGAGCCATGGTGAACACCACTTGTAACTGGCTGCCAACTTGATTTCACTCCATTCAGCACCACTCTTTGGGCTCAGCCATGATCCAGTTTTCTACCCAGCGAAGAGTATGCCTATGCAAAGCATGAACATCCAGTTTCTCCAGGAAAATGCTGCGCGAAATGATGTCAAAGGCTTTATTAAAGTCCAGGCAGACAACATCCACCTCTCCTACCTCCACTGAGCAGGTCACCTTGTCATAGAAGGAGATCAGGTTTGTCAAGCAGAACCTGTCTCTCATAAACCCATGCTGACTGGGCCCAATCACCTGCTTGCCCTGTACATACCACATGATGGCACTCAAGGTGATCTGCTCCATAACCTGCCCGACATAGAGGTCAGGCTGACAGGCCTGTAGTACCCCGGATCCTCCTTCTGACCCCTCTTGTAGATGGGTGTCACTTTGTAAGCTTCCAGTCTGCTGGGCTCTCCCCGGTTAGCCATAAATGATGGAAAGTTCCTCATCAAGCACTTCCACCAGCTCCCTCAGTACCCTTGGGTGGATCCAGCCCCATGGATATGTGTGTGTCTAAGTTGTGTAGCAGGTCACTGACCACTTCCCCTTGGATTATGGGGGATTCCTTCTGCTCCCCGTTCCTTTCTTCCAGCTCAGGGGGCTGGGTATCCAGAGAACAACTAGTCTTACTATTAAAGACTGAGGCAAAGAAAGCATTTAGTACCCCAGCCTTTTCCTTATCCTTGTCACTGTATTTCTCCTGCATCCAATAAAGACCGGAGATTCTCCTTAGCCTTCCTTTTGTTGTTAATGTACTTATAGAATAAATCATGACAATTAAGTAAAATTAAATTAATTCTTTAGAAATCATGATGAAGTATGAAAAGACATGTGCTTCAAAGTAAAATCTGGAAAGACAGGCAGGCACAAGAACTACCATTTTCAGTTGGGTTGTTTGAGGGGTGAGAAGGGAGTTAATGTTTAAAGCAATTTTAATTCACATTTTATGACAGCCACATGTACTGGGTTTGGCTATAGCAGAGTTAATTTTCTTCATAGCATCTGGTATAAGGGCTGTGTGTTTGGATTTGTGCTGGAAACAGTGCTGATAATTCAGTGATGTTTTAGTTACTGCTGAGCAGTGCTTACACAGAGCCACAGCCTTTTCCACCTCTCACCCCACCCCACCAGCAAGAGAGCTGGGGGTGCACAAAAAGTTGAGAGGGGACACAGCCGGGACAGCTGACCCCAACTGACCAAAAGGATATCCCAGACCATATGGCATCATGCTCAGCAACAAAAGCTGGCAGAAAGGAGAAGGAAGGGGGACACACATTCTGAGTTACAGTTTGTCTTCCCAAGTAATTGTTAGGCATTATGCACCCTGCTTCCCTCAAAATGGCTAAACATCTGCCTGCTAATGGGAAGTAGTCAATTCCTTATTTTGTTTTGCTGTGTGTGTGGCTTTTTTCTTTACCTATTAAACTGTCTTTATTTCAACCCATGAGTTCTCTCACTTTTACCCTTCTGATTCTTTCCCCCACCCCACTGAGGGGGAGTGAGCGAGCAGCAGCTGCCTACCTGGGTAAACCCACAACAACAGATATTCATGTTTTAAAAGTCAAATTCCCCAGTGCAAACACAGCTTATCTTCATTGGGAGGTTCTCACTGCTCACTTTTAACATTTTGCAACAGAAGTGTTACGTCTTTTGTAAATAAAGTATGGTTTAGGTAAACCACAGGTTACTTTTCAATAGACTGGTCAGAATCTTCAAGTAAGTATATATTTACAAATATAAAATTAATGTTCAAATAATTGCAGCATTTTTTGTGTTACAGAACTGATCTCAGAAACTTAAAATCTTTTACCAATAGCCTACTGCACATTTCTTGGATTTGCTTTTGACAAGACCCAGAGTTACCACAGGAGTTTGTCCCCACAGAAGGAGGAAAGGACTGTGAAGGGTTTTCAGTCTATGGTGAAGTCCTAACTGGTTGAAAAGACAAACCTTCAGTCTATACTTTAGTATTACACCCAGCACCTCTTTGTGACACTAAACATATATGATTATGCAGTGGTGTCTCAAATCCAGATAATGAAGTGTAATCTAAGAAGATGATAACTTGCCCTGTCTGGCTGAACAACGGCAGAAGAGCATGTCAGGGCACTGCCTTCAGTGTCTAGAAAACAAATTCTGTAAGCGTATCATATATGACCTTCCACTTCCCATACTGCTTTCTGACAGTATTACTATCACAAAGAAAGTTTTAGTATTTATCTTAAGGTTGTTTTTGGTTTCTTTTTTTGATTTTTAAAAGACCTCCTACAATTTTGTGTTCAAATCTGCAGCTGACAATTTACTTTAAAGCATAAAAACGAGGCGTCTCCCCTACTCTATTAAAGACATATTTCTAAAGGAATCAGTTCAATACCAACACATGTCATTAGAACCAAGGATCATCAAAAATCTTCCCAATTTTCACAGCAAGGCATGTCTATGACTTAATATTATTTAACAGGAAAACTGTTCCCTAGCAAGCCCCAAACAACCCTAACATTGCACATGATGTCTCTTTGGAAAGCTAATGAGCCACGGCACAGAACAATCTCCTTCTTCATTTCAGGGGCAGATACAGTTAAGGTCCTGTAGTTCAGTTTCCCATTCAGGTCAGTAATGTTTTAGTAACCAGCTTGGTTATACTGCTCTAATTTGAAACAGTTAGAAGACAGGAGGGGGAGTAATATTTATACATAGGCTGGTTTACATAATTAGATAGGCTTCTAAGTCAGTATAACTTCAAACCTTACCTCCTGCTCCACAGCAAAGCTGGAAGCAAACCTGTATTTCCAGCAGATAACTAGCTTCCCTTCAGTTTGTTAAATCTGATACAGGGAGCTGAGGAAGAAGCACTAGGCATGCTGGAAGTGTAGTGCTGCGGTAGAATAGGCTTAGCATGTTAACAGGAAAGAAAATAGAGCCACTTCACATCTATGTGTAGCAGTGTGACAAAAGAAATATCAGAAGGAAGGTCAGATTACCAGTGTCAGCAGGACTAGAGGAGAACCATATATTAATACTACCACCATATGAAAAGAGGTACTAAAAATATTACTTCTCCCCTCCTTCTTACCTCTCCCTCATGAGAGGAATTTAATTAGAGTTTTAATTAGAGCCTGCGGCCAGAAAGAGAGTTTTCATACTGAGAAAATTCGTAAGAACTGCTGTACTAGGTCACACCAAAAAAGAAAAAAAAAAATCCCCAGAAACCTATCTAGAAAATACCTGTTTATTAGTAAGCCCTTAAAAGATATCATGGCAAAAATGTAAGGATAAGTCAAGTGACATATATGCTTCCCCTAATTCTACCCGCCAGTATTTTCTTCAGACTTCTAGAGCTAGTGGTATACACCTGTATGTGATAGCTTCTGCTCCAAAAGCCCATAGTGAGTTGTCTCAGAACCTAACTATACATAATGTTGAAAAGCGTATTAGTTTTGAATGCTCTCTACTTGTTAATTAGTATGACAACTCCTAGTTAGAAGCAACCACAAATCTGTTCAACTTTTCATATCATTATTTTAGCAGAACTATACCCTGCTCATGTGCTGGTGTGATCTTTTCTTTTCAATTGTATTTGTAATGATTCCTAAAACTTCCCTCTCTGTGACTGAGGATTAAGCTAACATCTTCATTAATCTATTTTAATTACAAGGTTTCATTCTCTGAGTAGTAACTATCATCTTAAGCACCACATGTCTGTATGTAAAATTAGGATTATTCCCTTTCTCCATATACATACTTATTTACATTGAATTGAAATGCCATTTTATCAGCTGGATTATTTTTACTTATCCTGAATTGCCCTGTAGTGTCTGCAAACTTTGACACCTCATTATTCATTCCTCTTCTAAATGATTGATGGATATATTAAGAGCACAGGCCTCAGTTCCAATCCTTACGGGATTCCACTGGTGACCTCCCTTCAGTATGAAAACGGGGCATTTATTTTCGTACTTTTCACTGAACACCTTAACCACATTTTACACGTGTAAGAATCTTCCAACATACCACAGTAACTCAAATTCTTGTAAGAGCCTTTGGTGAAAAATCTAGCCAAATACATCAGATGGTATCAAGTGCTCATATCCATAGCTGATACTTTAAACATACTGAAAGTTTTCCAGTATTAACCCATCTGCTCTCTAATTATATTCTTCATTATGATTTCCTCCTGCAGTCCACTTATCAGATGTACTGAACCTATACCTCCCCTGATCTCCTCAGAACCATTTTCATTATCATATAGAATTACAGAATATGATTGGCAGGTTAACAAATGGTTAGAGAGGTGGTGCCGTACTCAGGGTTTTGGTTACTTAGACCATGGGACTCACTTTGGGAAGCCAGCTTTTTACTGCATGCTGATGGGGGCAGTCTCACAAAGAAGAACTGCTTTGGACAGAGACTTGCCAGGCTGGTCAAGGCAGCTTTAAACTAGATTTGCTGGGGGAGAGGGCACTGATCTCCATCCCAACCCTGACACTCAGATGCCAGCACCTGTAATGAATGCTCAGAGCAATGCAGAGCTACTTCAGCTGCTCCAGCTAATGAGTCGGCTTCATTTGGAGGTCAGCTCAGATGCCCCTATGCAAAGACTCATAGTCTTACTCTCACAGTAAGGAGAATAAACAAGAGGAATTAGAGATGTATGCACATCTATGGGGATATGATACCACTGGCATCATGGAAACATGATGGGATGGCTCCTACGACTGGAGTGTTGGAATGGGAGGTTATAGGCTCTTTAGGAAAGACAGACTGGGCAGGAGGGGAGGGGGTGTAGCAGTATCAATGACCAGCTGGAGAGTATGGAACTCTGCCCGGGAATGGGTGATGGGTCAACTGAAAGTTTGTGGGTTAGGGTTAAAGGAAGAACTGTGATGGGGGACATTACTGCGGGTGTCTGCTGCAGGCCACCCGATCAGGAGGACTCTGGACAAAGTGCTCTATAGACAGATAGGAGCAGCCTCCCACTCAAAAACCCTTGTCCTCATGGGTAACTGCAACCACCCCGGTATCTGTTGGAGGGACACTACGGCCCAGCACAAGCAATCCAGGAGGTTCCTCGATTGCATGGAAGACAACTTCCTCTTGCAAGTGACAGAGAAGCTGACAAGGAGAGGTGCCATGCTTGACCTCGAGCTCACCAACAGGGAGGGCCTCATTGGGAATGTGATGCTCCAGGGCAGCCTTGGCTGTAGCAACCATGAGATGGTCGAGTTCAGGATCCTCAGGACAGTGAGAAGGGCACGCAGGAAGCTCACTGACCTGTACTTCAAGAGAGCAGACTTTGGCCTCTTCAGGAACCTGCTCAGTAGGTCCCATGACATAAAGTCCTAGAGGGCTGGGGGGCCCATGAATGCTGGTTGATATTCAAGGATCACCTGCTCCAAGCTCAGGAGCATTGCATCCCAACAAGAAGGAAATAGGGCAAGAAGGCCAGGAGGCCTCCTGGATGGATAAGGAGCTTCTGAGAAAACTCTGAAGGAAGAAAGAAGCTTATAGAAGGTGGAAGCAAGGACAGGCAGCCTGGGAGCAGTTCTGGCATCCTCAACATAAGAAGGACACGGAACTGTTGGAGCAACTCCAGAGAGGGCCAAGAGGATGATCAGGGGGCTGGAGCACCTCCCATATAAAGACAGGCTTATAAAACTGTGACTGTTCAGCCTGAAGAAGAGAAGACTCTATGGAGACCCAATAGGAGCCTTCCAGTATCTACAAAGATGCCAGAGAACGACTTTTCATCAGGGACTGTAGCAATAGTACAAGAGGTAATGGGTTTAAACTTAAACAGGAAAAGCTCATGTCAGACATAAGGAAGAAGTTCTTGCCTGTGAGGGTGGTGAGGCACTGGAACAGGCTGCACAAAGAAGTGGCAAATGCTCCATCCCTACCACTGTCCAAGGCCAGGTTGGACATGGTCCAGTGTGAGGTGTCCCTGCCCATGGCAGGCAGATTGCAATTAGATGATCTTAAGCTCCTTTCCAACCCAAATCATTCCATGATTCTATGCTAATAGTTTGGGTTGGAAGGGACCTTCACAAGTAACTTAGTCTGACCCCTCTGCCATGAGCAGGGACATCTTCATCTAGATCAGGTTGTCCAGAGCCACATCCAGCCTGGTCTTGTATGTCTCCAGGGATGGCACATCCACCACCTCTCTGGGCAACCTGTGCCAGTATTTCACCACCCTCACTGTAAAGAACATTTTCCTCACATCCAACCTGAATCTCCCCTTTTTTAGTTTAAAACCATTACCCCACATATCTTAATACAACAGGCTCTGCTAAAAAAAAAACTTTCCCTATCTTTTTTATAGGCCCATTATTATAATTCTATTTCTTCATACTTAGATTTCTTAGAAATGCTGGGTAAAGATGACTTGGGCTTCTTAGCTGCTGCTTCACATGACAAGCACATTTACTGCAAGGGTTAGCGAAGTGGGATCAAGCAGCCCAACAGCCAAATACCAAAGAAAGAAAGGTTCTGTGCTGCTGAACAAATTGCTGACTCATGCAGCAAGGAAGGGTTGCTCTGCAAATCCCGGCAGGTTCACACAGTCCAACAGCTGACAGGTCCTCAGGAACACATACTCAGTTTTAATGGAATCATCCTGAAATTGTAATTATACTGCAAATCTCTGATTTGGGAGCAATGAACACTGAAAAATAATAGTTCAAGGTCAGTGAATGTCTTTGTTTATTTTTAAGTAATTGTTCAAATGAGGTTCTGCTCTGATTCAGTTAGTCACTGCTGGGAGAAAATGCACACACCTTACACCGACACACTGCTGAGGGACTCCTGGAAGGTTCGTACGCGCTGTGTACCAAGCACTGCCTCGCAAGAGAGAACGGTGACAAAAGAAACAGTCCCCTCAAAAGTCAGATGACAGATAAAGAATCAAGTCCATGATTTTACGTATGCACACTTGCTTCCCAACAGTTAAATTCTTTTGTAACAGAACATGTTTTAGGGTATGTCCTACTTTATTTAACAAAATGCAAGAACAGACACAAATTTCTCCAAAAGAAACTACACATTCTCTTAATAAAAATTAAAGAATACTAAGTTAATATATAGGTCAAAACAGGTTAAAAAAAAAAAAAAAAAAGAAAGAAATCATTACATTCCCTTCTTCTCCCTTTTCCCCAAGATACTCGTTAAGTAACTGACGTTGTACTCATTTATCAGCAAGTAGAAAAAACAGACAGCAATGATTCTATCTGTCACTGCTTACTACAGAGGAGGACATTACAGGCACTGTGTGGAATATTTCCAATCTGATTTTGTGACATCATGCTGCACTGAGCAGACTGCAGGCAATGCTGAAACACCAGACTGTTGTTGAAGAATTACCAAGTCCTAGCATCACAGTATCTGGGACTGTATTGGGTTCATAGGGCTTTTCAAAGTCTATTTAATCAATCTCTGCCTTAAAAAGTCACCATCAAATGTCTTCAGATTTATGTTAATCTCATCCCAGAAGCAGTATTATTTAAAAATCACTTCACATATCCTAACACTAAAGTGAACAAAAATGTATCAAATAGTCTGATACTTCTCAGGACTTTGAATATTAGTCTCCTTGGACAGCAAGCTTCAGATCACATACATGCAAACATGGGTGTAGTAAAACAAACATTTTTTACTTTAGGCACCTTTCGGTAGCCACAGTATTGAGTGCTTGAACACAGATGGATTACTATATGTAACTTCATATATAAATTTTAATATAACTTCATGAACTGTAAATTGCAACTCATTAATACATAAATCATATGCTTTCCTAAGATTAATTCTTTTAAGTAACTGTTGTTTACTAGTCCAGTAAGTGAACCTTTGCAAAGATAAGGCATGCACCCTGCAGGTGGTACATAACTTTTTTCTTCCTCTGTAATAAAGTACCGCAGAAAGAGCAAAAGAAAGCAATCGGAACTCTGAAGGTAACACAAGTTTACTACATCCCAAGAAATTAGAACCAAAAAGACAGTCTTTCACCCTTCTACACTCTGTGTTAGGAGGAGGTGCATTAACTTTATCTGCAAAACACAGTTCACAAACAAATTCCAAAAGTTAATGCCACAAGCTTCTTTAACTGATATAAATGGGAATATACAAAAACACTTGGAAGAACTAATATCCAGGTTTCATCCCTTTTGAAAGCGGTTCTTAGACTCCATTCAAAAGAAATATTCTTTCGTAAGAGTCTTGAGAAACCTTTCCAAAATGGTCCAAATGACATGGACAAGCAGGAAATTCTAAAACAAAATACTAGCTTAACAACTTCAATTTCCTAATTGGCATCTACCTAAACCTATTTAAGTTCCATGGGACTGTAGTTCACATAGCTTTTAGCATCTGTGTTAAGTATACCTTCCCAAAATGCCTGCAACAAAAGATAAGTATTTATACTAGAATTTGAAGTAAAAACACTCTGAGGTTTCCACACACATCCTTTTATGAAATAAAATCCCTGGAGAACAAGACTTACTTGTTAAAAACATGGAATTATATAAGTTTGTGATCTTTACAAATTTATCTGTCTTTTAATTACATGACCAAGGTTTTTGAAGGTATACTATTTCACTATATAAACAAGATGTGTGTCATTTAATTGACTTATCTGTAAAACAAGCAGTCCAAACCCTACTTTAGTCTTGCTGGGTATGCAGAACTAAGCTATGGCTGATCTCTAAAAAAGGACATTGCTTGCAGGTGTTAAATAAGGAAAGCTTATTAAAAGAAATGAGAAGATAACAGTTAAAAGCATAAGCAGCGTTTTTCAAGACTATGCAAATCAGCCAAAATACAAAAAACCTTTTTTCCCTAAAAAGATTGTTAGATGGGTAATTAAGTGGGTAAGAGACTACACATACAATATTTGCAGTGATAAATGGTGTTTTTCAGGGGTCAGTACCAGGACCAGTACTGTCAGCAACATGGACAGTGGGATTGAGTGCACCCTCAGCAAGTGTGTTGATGACACCAAGCTGTGTGGTGAAGTCAACACAATGGAGGGAAGGGATGCCATCCAGAATCACCTTGACAGGCTCGAGAGGCGGGTCAGTGCCAACCTCATGAAGTTTAACAAGGCCAAGTGCAGGTTTCTGCATGTCAGTCAGGGAAATCCCAGGCTCAAACAAGGGGGGAGAATGGATTGACAGCAGCCCCAAGAAGAATGACTTGGGGTGTTGGTTGACAAGAAGCTCAACATGACTCAACAATGCACACTTGCAGCCCAGAAAGCCAACCATATGCCAGGAGGCTGCATCGAAAGGAGCATGACCAGCAGGTTGAGAAAGGTGGTTCTCTCCTCTACCCACATTCATGAGACCCCACCTGCAGTAGTGCATTCAGCTCTGGGGTCCCCAGCATAAGAAGGGTGTGGACCTGTTGAAGCAAGTCCAGATGTGGGTCGCCAAGATGATCAGAGAGCTGGAGCATCTGTCCTATGAAGAACGGCTGAGTTACAGTGGTTCAGCCTGGAGGAGAAAAGGCTCCAGAGAGACATTAGAGTAGCCTTCCAGTACCTAAAGGGGGCATACAAGAAAACTGAAGAGGAATTTTTTACAAGGGCATGTAGGGATAGGACAAGGGGAATGGCTTTAAGCTGAAAGAGGGTAGATTTATATTAGGTATAAGGAAGAAGCTCTTTACTGTAAGGGTGGTGAGGCACTAGAACAGGTTGCCCAGAGAAGTTGTGCATGCCCCATCCCTGGCAGTGTTTAAGGCAAGGAAAAGCTGGACAGGGTTTTGAGCAACCTGGTCTAGTGGAAGGTGTCCCTGCCCATGGTAGGGGGGTTGGAACTCGATCTTTAAAGTCCCTTCCAAGCCAAACCAGTTCAACCTTGAGAGAAAGCTGATATTAAGACAAATTATAGAATTTCCAGCCACATTAAAGCCACACTTTCAGATTACAAGATACAGGGAAGCAGATAATCTATCTTCCCGACGATCCTTTTATGTTCTACTATGTCTTCCTAAATCTAGCTACCACAAATCACATTGGTACAAGAATAAATAAATTTTTAAATAAGATCTTTAGTTAAACAAAGATTCACACATAAAAATAATCTGTATGTTGCAGAAATATGTATTTAGTTCCAGTATGTTAAATACCTTGCAACTATATTACTTACAAATATACTACACTTTGCAAGACATATTTTAAGCTATTTTAGAAGATACAAATACCAAGCAGGAGACTGACACATATCAACATTCAATTAAAACAGGTTATGTACTTCTGTTTAAATGCTGTATTTTCTTGATTTGGGCCAAATTCACTTTTTATCATAGCACTGGGTCTAATGTGTGCACAGAGGTGCCAAACAGGCAAATGTTCTCAGAAAGGCTGCAATGGGCAGCTCACACAGAGCTCTGGGAAGAAAGGAAAAAGTGACTCCAGATCTGTGGTGATCATTTGACACAGTGAAGGAAAATACATAGACTACAACCCCACTAGCAGTGTCACAAAACCAAGGGCTTCTTTAGATCCTATTGAAGACTGCAATTATGGAAGAACTCACAGCATGATTCCTTTTGTCATTTATTAGAATCACATCATTCCAAATTAAGGATATTAAGAATGTTAAGACCAGTCTTACACCAAACAAACTCTTAAAGACAGTACTTTTTTCAGTCAAAATCAAAGCATAGTATTTAACAGTTCCTTCCCCATTTATCTGCATCCTTCCTCTTTCCTCTTTTTCCTCCTTCCTCTCCTCAAATTTTAGGATTACCCTTTTTTTTATTCCTTGTTTCACACTACTTCCAGCACATCTTCTATGTTTCCAGGAATATTAATCTTCCTTTTCTATGAGCTGATGTCTCTCGAATCTTCTGCATTCCACATACTTTCTTTACACTGTCAGTCATATGTCCCTTATTTCTCTTTGCTCTCTTTTACACCCCTTCCACCCATTTCTACCAAAATAGCTACATTTCCTTACCCACCAGTTGCTCATTCTTTAATTCACACTTCCCAAAACACTTTATTCCCCTCCATACTTTCAATACCAATGTTATTAGCATATATTCTTGGATTGGTAAACACATCATGGTCTTTTTAATATTTATCATAACAGAAGAATTAGGCACATTATTCTTGACAATCCTTACATTTGTCCAAGGTGAACCTCAGCCCACTGATACCACAAAGCGCTTTCAAAGGGCAAAATCTAACAAGCACACACTTTATGCTGCCAATAGATTTTTATGTCAGAAAGTTAATCCAGCTCAGATTACTCACGGCCTTCTCCTTTAACCAGAGACTGAATCTTTAGGTCAGACAACTGTTTCAGCAATCACCTTGAGATGAAGACCTCAACATCTATCTTCTGCAAAGACTATTCCATGACAAACTCATACACACATGCTAACGCAACTCAAGAAACTTGAATGCAAAGCCCTCACTTATTGATTCCAAGAAATACAAATAATTAATATGCTTTAAATTATGGGGTATCTAAACTTTCTTTTAGACCAAGTCTGTAAGTATAAATACTGAGACATTCCATGTGACTTCAGGTAAAAGTCACAAACAAAAATACTCCACCTGTAAAAGACAAATTATGCTGAAGCAAATCCATGAAGAAACAGTTATTCTTGAAGAATGTCAGTAACAAAATGCTTTTTGCCAGCATCTTCGCAAAAATAATTTTTCATAGAATCATAGAATTTTTAGGGTTGGAAGGGACCTTAAGATCATCTAGTTCCAACCCCCCTGCCATGATCACATATTAGAATTCAGAAATTAAAAGGCAAGTCCCATGTCAAAGCAAGCAGAGACAGAAGTGTTACAACACAACGTAAGCATTCTATTTTTAAAGGAGGCAAAGTAGAGAATGGCTTAGCCTGCCATTACAAAAATGTAGGCAAAGCAGATAATGGCTTATCCTGCCTTTATGAAAAGCAGAATATTTTACTTGAACTAGTTGCAAATAAGAATGCAAAAGCTGTACTCCAAAAACCAAGCTATGAGACATACAGATTACAAAAAGAAAAAAAAAAAAAATAAAAAAAAAAAAAAAAGAAAATCTTTAGGAGATGTGGAGCCAGTTTTTCAGAGGTAAAGGTATGTCTAAGTTGTTTTGGAACACTGATCTCATTAATTTTTCTATTTCCTGACCAATACATTGGTAAATACTAAAACAGAGCATGTAACTACTAGGTATTTTAAAAACTTCATAAAATTCATTAAAATTATTTAAAAAACTTGTTAAAATGTTTTTTCCTATACTTGAATGAAACTGAGTTGCCCTCCAAATTCCATTTTACATCCATCTCAGCTATCCAATGAAGAAATTCATATTTTTGGTATGCATTTTGAAAATACTTACAAACCAATGTTTAAGAACCATTAACTTACACAAAATAGAATATAAGTTTTTGATTACCAAGCAATGGTAAGTAGACCTCATTAAAAGTAGACATACCTTGTCTGCCATTTTAAAGCTTGGCTAAAATTAGGTACTGAAATAATTTCATTACATCACTGCATTGCAGGAAACAACAAAGCAAAGACCACAGTAGCAATCAGCTGTAGCAGTCACATTCATTGTAACTTACATGTGAGGAACCTTAGAACAGGACAAGTAGAAAAGTTAGCAGCCATAAATCACTGAATGTGAGAAGAAGTTCTCCTACAAGCAGAGACCAACTGCTTCCAGCAAACTAATATTGCCCTCCAGTGTTCAACACTATTTCTTTTTAGGAATCACTCCTAATTAATATCTCCACCAGTCTCCTTAGACATACTCAATTATAACACCACTGAAGCCGAGAACAAACTACAAGCCTCAGGCCAGTTATTCAATGAACAGACCAACAATTAGAGATGAGGATTTTAAACTTCTTGATAAAAAAAAAAAAAAAAAAACCCAAAAAAAACCAACAACAACAAAAAATTGTTTAACTGCCATAAGATTACCTTGTTTATCCTGCTTCTTTTTGGGGTTTTGGTACCCAAAAGCTATTTTATAAAGCTTTACAAGTTACAGCTTTGACACCACTTACTGTATGAATCCATTGCTCAGATTCTCAAAATCCATTACTGAGATTCACATGTAGTAAATGGCAGTTTTCTAAAAGACGCAAGAACAAATTATCATATTTTTTAAGAGTTTTAGGACTTCTAAGACTAATGTAATAACTAAAACTGAGTACCAGTTGATAAAGTCTTTGGTCTGTAAGGAAGGCCATCAGTAACTCTGGGCTTGAAACCTTACGAAAATAAATACGCAAATCTGCTCTTTGCCAAAACACAATGAAGCTTGCAATAAAAGCTTTATTATTTAAGCAAAGCTAGGATCACAAAAATGACTGCGTCTGGGTCAGAAAATAAATCAAGAATAAACCCACTTTGTTTAACTAGGCAACTGTCCCGTAACCAAAAAAAAGTACCCATGAGACAGATGCACAATGCAAAAATATGCACAATGCCTGAAGAGACAAAATAATGAACTTGACTTTTCAGTGATTTTATTCTAAACATGCTCTGAAATCATATATATTCATGTTTCCACTAGAAACTTAAACATACATTTCAAGTGTAACAAAACCATTAAGCAAAAATCTTTACAGATACCAGTATAATAACCAGTACAGTAATTTGCATTGCCAATACAAAAATAGACTACAATAGAAAAGTGTGGGTTAAAAAACAAAAGTAAAACCAACACAAACACAAAACTGTTACAATGCTCCAAAACCAAAGTATTAAATTCAAAGTTCAAATCCCAGATTTGAGTATGTCAGTACCACTAACTATAGCACAAGAAGAGAGATGATACTGACTGTGCAGTAACAGATCTCAAATTAACTGAAAATTAACCACTAGGTGATTAGGAAAACATGTGCACTACCAAATTTGAGAGATTTAATTTGCTTCCCAAACAAAGGGCTTAATCTCTTGAGACAAGCAAAAGAGAGGAGGGGGGGGAAATAAAAAAAAATAAACAATCTTTTCTAAGGTCAACTGAAAGAAAGATTATAATTTAGACATTTTCTCATCTGTGTAAACAGAGTCCTTCTCCATCTCCTCCCTTCTTTGAATGGCTATAAAGTACACCTATAGAGATGATAGCCTCAACACCACCAACTCTCCAACTTCATTTTGTCTTCCCAACACATTCACAGTCACCAGTCTCTCAGAAAAAAAGCCTGTCAGAAAATCCATGTTGTAGTTCTGGATATGCTTCCAACTATACAGTCTCACAATCTCTGTAACAGGTGTTCAACTCCAGGAAAAGAAAAGCTACTCCGTAGTGTCTTTAATTACTCATTCCAGAGCCCTGAAGCAGAGTGCTTTTGTCAGAGGACAAAAGATACCACTTTCTCTTTCACAGGACGGTAGTTTTAGGGTTTACTTTGGTGCTTTTTGTGGGGTTTTTTAGGTTTTGCTGAAATATAGAAAACTGTGGTATTTTGCCATTCTGTCACAGTGTAAATGCCATCTAGATACATCTTCATAATGCCTTTGGTCACATTTTTCTGAGCACAGATTAGTTACTACCTATGTTAACACACTGCTTAGTATCAGGATTCATCTCAAAGGTATGAAATAACACACTGAATTTTGATACCACACACATAAAAGCAAGTAAGGCTATTACAAACACCTAAACCAAAAAGACTGAAAAAAGTGCCCAAAATTAGGAGAAATAAGCCAGAAGAGCCATACAATAATCTGGCCAGATCTATATGCAACTAAAGGCACTGAAAAATGGTCATAATTTCTCTACATTCAAGACTGAACCATTAAAGCCAGACAATTTGTCACACCTAGGCAACAAAAGCTGTATCTCTGCTTCATCAGTGTGATTTATTCTGCAAAAATCAGACAGTAAATTAAGGGAGCTGCTAGGAGAAATACTAAAGATTTAACAACAGCCAAACAACCTCCTTTTGAATTCTCCTGCCAGGAACCAAGGGAATACGGCAAAATAGCAGCACCTTGAGATACTGTTTAAAAAGACCAGAAACAACACACTAGTACCTCTGTGCTCCCAAGTGTCTTTGCAATAGAATCATAGAAGAAAACACACAATCTGGCATTTAAAGTATTTAATGTTTAAAAAATAAAAAAAGCACATTATGAAGCACTAATTAAATATATCAATCCTCATACCCCGTATAAGGCAAGAGAAAAGTTTTATCCTACTTTCTAACAATGACAGCTATATAAACATCAGGAAAATAATCCACTTCAGTGAAAACTTATGATAAATTACCACAGTTCAGTATGTCACCTGATAAACAATACCATGGTAACAAACTTACAGGTACCTAAATGGAGACAAGAATCCAGGTAGCATCACTATGTCACTGTAGCAAAAATTTCAGACACCTGTAAGCAACCAATTTAATCCAAACCAGGCTTGTGGGAATTTTCCAATTAAATTTTAATAATGGCTTTCACAAATACTCCCAGTATTCTCTTTCCATTGAAAAAAATCAATGGTCATAAAACTTACTTCTAGTAAAACAGTCTCATTCCTACATTGCTAATGCAATTACTTGTGACAAAAAGTTCTAACCAGTAGCAACAGGGATGCAAGGCCTAGTAAAACACGAGCAAGTAAACAAAAAAGATGAGGATTTGCTCCATGTATCACGTACTTAAGCAGTGGGGGGAAAAACCCAAACAGGTTTTCAAAACTAGGGGATTTAAAACTAAGGGATTATGACTTCAATCTGTTCCAGCAAGCTCATGAACAAGAAACCCAAAACCCAAACAGTAGTTAAGATTGAAAGATGTAATTCTAGAAAACACTTTTCACTCCAGTTAGAGAACAGAAATGCTGGGTTTAAAGTATTCATCATTTATATTTTTTCCCATTTAGATATGCAGTAGTTTCCTACAATAAATAAGTAAATTAGGACTCTTCAGCTTGAAGAAGGCATCTGAGGAAAAATATACAAAAGCTATAAAATATGGGTGGTATGGTAAAAGAAACTAACAGCTCTTGAAATACAAGAACTAAAGTATCACATTAAAGTGGGAAAAGGTAGGTTTAAAAATAAATACTACATAATCAGTTTTGTAATACCTTCCACAGGAATATATGTTAAACCACATTTTATGTATGTTCAAAAAGAGTATTTCAATAGAGAAGAAATGCATCAACCAATGCTCAGTACAAAGGAAGGCCCTTAGGAAGTCTCAGAGCCATGTTTTGCTAGTGACTATAGCAGCATTAGGAACAGGCTTCATTATACGCTTTCCCTGCTCTTCAAATCTCCCCTATGCACCCACTCTTGAACAACAGTATACTGGGCTAGATGGTTCTTTAATGCAACTTGGCACAAGCAACATATTTTAATGAGAACAACCGAATTTCTCCCTTGAAAGGAGATGCTTACAGTCCCAAAATAGTAAAATAAAATCTCCAGTTAGAGAGGAACGATGAAAAACTCCGCTGGGGAATTAACAGTTGTACTGACAGACTCAGGCTACTTACTTTCCCAGAGCACATACAGATTTCATTTGTAAAGGCAGCACCAATTTCCTGCCATTTATTTTCTTGTAGCGGACTCTAAGGCATGGGTTTGAACGTGCACCGAAGCGCACACACAGAACAATCTGTTTAACTCAGTTAGCACTTTTGCAAGGAAAAATGCAGAAGTCCATGCACACGAAGTTACGTACAAAAGGTTGTGTTGAGTCTGGATGAGATGGAGTTTATTTTTCCCATGGCAGCCTTCATAGTGCTGCATATTCGTAGCTCAAAAGGTGTCAATTAACACACCAGTGGTTTGGCTATTGCTAAGCAGTGCTCCCACAGCACCAACGCTGTCTCCAGCATCACACACACATACACCAAAGGCCAGTAGGCTGGGGGCAGGCAAGATCTTGGGAGGGGACAGTGCCAGGACAGCTGCCCCAAACTTACCAAAGGGATATTCCATACCATGTGATATCTGCTCAGCAATAAAAGCTAAGAGAAAAGAGGAGGGGCATTTGCTATTACAACATTTACCTTCCAGAGCAACTGCTATGCATGTTTAAACCCTACTTCCTGGGTAGTGGTTGGACATTGCCTGCTGATGGGAAGCAGAGAATAAATCATTTGTTTCCCTTTGCTTCTGCATGCAAATTTTGCTTCGCTTTACTAAACTGGCTTTATCTTGACCTATGAGTTCTTTTCCATCTGATTTTTTTCTACCCTCCTGAGGAGGGAAGTGATAGAGCAACTTGGTGGACAACTGGCATCAAGCCAAGGTTAAGCTACCACAAAGGAATATTAGGGGGAGAAATGGGGGGGGACCCCAAAACAACAAAACCCTCCTCCCAAAAAAACACCACAACCACCACAACTACCAAAAAAAACCAAAAAAACAAAAAAACCCCAAACCATACTCCAAAAATCAACATTTCCCCCCCCC
>NW_009944817.1:40435-64283 GCF_000696875.1 Nestor notabilis
CCCCCCCCCAAATACAGCATCCACTCAAAACTAAATTTCAACTGAAGAAACCAAATCTTAATGGAATTAAGTTGGGGGGCAGGGAGCAGAGTGCAGCAGCAATCACCAAATTCTCTAGATTATCAGACATGTTTAAACATGTGCTGTTTCTTGATTTATTTTTTTCATTTTGGCCATAAGGTGTTAACACTCAGAAGGTTCTGAAAACTGTACTGCTTTTAAACAGTGGACTGAAGACTGTAATGCGAGGTTAGTATGACTCTAAACATTACCTTCAGCTTCTCCCTTATACCCTGTAAGATTGATAAAATCACTCCCTTGTTTCCTTGGGTAGAGCAGGATCCCTGCACCAGAGGACACTGTAATTGTTTGCAGATTTCACAGACACAGTTTGAATACTTACAGTAGTTAGATGCAAAACTTCTCATAAATAAATAGCTCAGCATTATGTAGGGAATGAATTTCATAGTGGAAAAATGCAGATTAAACAGAAGAAAATTTAGAATAAGAACTAAAAGTGGTAATCTACTTCTGACTAAGAAAAAGTATGGTCACAGTTTTATGTGTTCCTTAATGGTGGAAATGAGGATTGGCAATTAATGCATGGAAGAAATGGAAGAAATCTCTAAAAATAAATGAGAAGGGAAAAGTCAGAGTATGTCTACATTAGCATCATAGTTCATGAGATCATATGTGTGCTTTTGAAGCCAATCATCTAGATTTCTCCATTTTGATTATGGGCGCTTCAGTTCACATTACAACATGATCTTGGAGTGTACAAATTATATTTCAGATGATGAAATCAAAACATGCACTCCAGAAGTACACACAAAAATCTACCTGGAGAAATCCAGATCTTCAAAAATAAAGTGTGTTTCAGTAGCTATCAAACAGGACCAGACTAAAATTAGTCTGAAAGATCCTGACATATTCAGCCCCCTTCTGAATCACCAGGTTACTAATAGCTCACCTGCATTAGCCAAAGGACTAAGTTAATTCCTAGGTGACACTGACTTCAGTAAAACATCTTGGACCTTGTCAGGTTTCATAGAAGGAAAAACTAAGTTCCCAATTTGGCACTCATAAGCTAATTGAAATCATAAGGAATAACTTTTTGTAATTTTTATCTATTAATTCTTTTATTTGTGAGGCACAAACAGATAGGGTAGGTCTAAGAGACACACCGGGTAGGTCCAAGAGAAATAACAATCCTTGTGATTTCACAAGGTACTGCACAAGCTACTGGAACTGTTTTTCAGAATCTGTGCAGAAGAGTTACTGCAAAACTGCTCTGCCAAAAAACTACTGTTATTTGATATTTTTTGATTACATGCAGCTTGATAGAAATAAGAAAGAAGTTCCAGGTAGCAGTGTTTTGATGTCCACTAAGAATTCTCCAACTTTGAACTGAATCTATATCCAGAGCCTTGTTTAAAGTCTTGATGCAGACGAATGCAACTCTGATATCTTCTAGACAAAGATGATTGCATTTTTAAGAACACAGAGTAATTTGGTTTGTCTTGTTAAGAAGGTAATTTCCCTGGATCCAGGATATAGTGGAATGCCTCTGCCTCAGAGACAGAGAACAAAACAGAAATAAATTAAGCTCACCTGAGGAGAAATTCCGTCACGACCCTCACTGACAACGCAATCTGATTTTTCAGTCTTACTGGAGAAAAAGCCAGCATAACAGTAACCTGCCATTAAAGCTAGGAGTTCTTCCAGTGGAGACAGTTTTCTGAAAAGGTGAAACAATGAATGGATTGCAAAGGGCAGAATGCATATCAACAACTATCAAGTTCAGATCCCATGGAGATACAAACTACCTGACAAAATTAAGCCACTTGCTATCGCTACATGGAAGGAGTGTGGAGAGACAGAACAAAGAGCAGATCTGTGAAGAGCTGATGTTGGATAGCTTCAACATATGAGACCTTAATGCAGCTCACAGCCTGAGAAGCACCCTAATCTGACAATGACCATCACTCAGAAGAAAGACTCATACTTCAATCTGGTTCACTTGGTGGATACATGCAGCCCTTACCTCTTTTTAAACAGATTTAAGAAAAAAAAAAAAAAAAAAAAAAGGTACCTAGCATACAAAATCCATTTCACAAAGGGATATGAGGTTCAGCTAAGATATATCCCTTCATCCTCTGACTTGCAGGAACACAACAGGTTTGCAAATCCCAGCTAATAGGCTTAACTGACTGAAACAACGATGGCACCTAAGCTTCCACACACAGTCACAAGCACTTCACCTCACTCCTCCCCTCTCCCCACTTTGACCTCAACACCTCAGTCACCAAGGAATCAGGAGAAACACAAAAGAGAACACTGACTTCAGCCCTTGAGTAGACCATCTGCAAACTCTGTTTGAGCCCTCAAAGGAAAACTGATCCCACAGAAATGGAACCTCAAGAAGTACATGAAGGACAGCATATAGCTCTTATTTGTATCATCTAAGCAAATGAATGCCCATTTCTCATTTGCAGGAGTGCTCATAGTATCATAGAATGGGCTGGGCTGGAAGGGACCTTTAAGGATTATTAAGCTCAACCCATCCTGCCATAGGCAGGGACATCTTCTACTAGACTAGGTTGCTCAAAACGCTGTTCAACCTGGTCTTGAACACTTTCAGTGTCCCAATGATAGGACAGCCACAGCTCCGCTGAGCAACCTGTGCCAGTGTCTCACCACCCTCATTGTAAAAAATTTCTTCCTCCTATCCAATCAAAATCTACTCTCTTTCAGTTTAAAATTATTGCCCCTTGTCCTGTCACTACAGGCCTTGGTAAAGAGCCTTCATCTTTTCTATAAGCTCTTACAAGCTTTCTTATAAGTTCATCACTTCCATAAGAGAAACTTTAGATAAACAAATATTCATATGCTACTCACAAAGACCAATCTATTCCATGACACAAACTCAGATTTCTTTTTATGGAAGTAAAGCAACACAGTCATGTTGTCATTCACAGGTACATTATAATCCTGGCCACAAGACAAATGCCTAGCACACGTTCCTTACCAATGTTACGCTGTACAACCTCTTTCTATGGTGTTGATGGGTCCATGTTGCTCTAGCTACATGAATAAGCTTTCTAAATCAGTAGATAAATGACAACCAACTTCAATGGAAAGGCTTATTAATTCAGATGGTCTGATGGTCCTGCCACTGTTTTGTGGAAAAAGGGAAATCAGCAGAATTGTGCCAGCAGCACTCTGAAGGTAAGTGATTTCAAGGACGTAAGTCTGAAGTTTAGCTGGGCACAAAGGGACCAGAAACAACACCTGCTACATGTGGCCACACATGTACAAGCTGCATTTTGACCACTGACACAAGCTGACCTCAGGACAGCAAGCGAAGACCGGCAGCATCACAGGGACCACAGCTAAGAATGAGTCCCAAGAAATGAAGGCCCTGATCAACACAATGGCAAAGTATGTCCACAGTATTACTACTACATTGATGGTATCTGAGGTTTTGGGAGCTTCATACTTATATACTTACTAAATCTCATGAGACCTGACAGGGGTGCAAGACTGGATTCACAGAAGTCTGTTTCAGAAGCTGAATTTCCCGTTAAAAGTATAATGAAGCCTAACCATTAACTTTTCTTTAGGTGCAAATGAGAGAGTCTTTGGGAAGGGAGGAAGAATCCCACCCTGAGGGACTTAAAAAAAAAAAAAACAAATCTTGCTCTAGGTGGCTTATAAAAGCGTATTAGAAATGGGAGTTTTAGAAATGACACTAATACTGTAATCTGCGAGAAAGGAATGACACTAAAACAGAGCTGATAAAAAGAAATTGGGAAACCACAACTGCACACACATAAAGTAGTGATATTTTGAGGACATCCACAAGAGATGTTGGTTATATCAGACACAGGCGTTCTGCCTGTGTTTTAGGAAAACTTATATTGATTCTTAGATTGACCACCGTTTTTTTTTTTCTTCAAGTTGCAGAGAGAGATTAAGGCAAGGAAAAAAAATAATTTCCAGTTTCACAATTCTAAAACCTAACCTATTTTTCTCTTTGAAAGGACTTCCTGATGTTTCACTAGAAGGGACAGAAGTTTTAGACCATATCTTTCATAGTGACAGCACAATTTAAATTTGGAATGGCATCACTCAGTTACATTTATCCATCAGTAGATCCTCCTTCATCAAAACCTGATCCAAACAGCTGAGCTTCTAAATGGCATCTCCTTCTCTGTTGGGAGTCTGACACACAGTCACAGATTTTCACTTTTAAGGACAGCATTATGTACACCCCATTTCAACACACATCTTAATTATTGCAGTTTCATCAGCAGTCAATTACTGAAAATACTATTGCCTTCCAGCTGAAAAAAATCAAGAACTTCACAGCACTCAGGAGTCAATGACTGCCATACTATATAGCTGTTACTAAAACTAATAAGCTATTCAAATAAAAGAAATTACCACAATAAAAACAAGAAGGCACTTCTTTTCTGCCTTCACCAACCACAAATCAAGGACATGCAAATCAGTGTGCTGCTGTGGCAATGAAAGCCAATAGAATACTGGGCTACGTCAACAAGGGCGTCACCAGAAGAGGTTAAGATGTCATTATCTCTCTCCACTCAGCGCTTGTCAGGCCACAGCAAGAATACTGTGCTCAGTTTTAGCCTCTGCTATGCAAAAGATGTGGACAGTCTGGACAGAGTCCAGAGAAGGACCACAAAGGTGATCAAAGGACTGGGAAGCCTGCTGTGTGAGAAAGGCTGAAAGAACTGGGTTTGTTCAGCCTTGAAAAAAGGCAGCTCAGGGGAGATTTTATCACCATGTCCCAGTATTTAAAAGATGGCTATAAAGAAGATGCAGACTCCCTTTTTGTAAGGAGTCACATGGAAAAGACAAGAGGTAATGGGTGCAAGTTACTCCTGGGAAGATTCTGATTGGACAGAAAAGGAAAATTTTCTATAGTGAGAACACTGGAATAATCTCCCATGGGAAGCGGTGGATTCCCCAGTGTTGGACACTTTCAAGTTTCAACTGGGCAAAGCGCTGGGACATATTCTCTAGACCAGGCTTGGACCAGATGACACTTGAGGTCCCTTCCAACCTAGTATTCTGATTCTAAGCAGAAATCCCATGGCCTATGGCTGGAAACACTAGATTCAGGCATAAAAATATGTCAAGAGTACCGTATCAAATCAGTATTTCCACTTAAATCAATCACTTCTTTAATGAAATGTTTGGGTAATACAGGAACACAGTTATAGCAAGAAACCTAACTCAGCCAGAAAAGAATATATCAAGTAATTTTGGAACACTGCTGCATAAACACAGAAATTGAGAAATTAAGTTGAAGGGGGGTTTCCCCCCCCCTCCATCTTTTCCTTTCTGTAAACCATATTCAAGTTAAAGGAGAAGCCTATAGCTCCCTTTTAGCACTTATAAAAATGTATTTTAACTTGTTGATGAATGTAAGTTCCACAAGATGTTTAGTCCTGTACTTGAGTATTTAAAACCAATCTGAAATTCAGTCAGTAACCTGAGTGTGCAAAATACACGTTAGTACAAGAATTTACCTGTCAGTAGTGGTTCTCTGGCTAAGAAAATACTTAAAAGGGCTTAAAGGATGTCTTCTATATTGATGAGCGAGTGTCATGGTTTAAGCCAGGACACTAAGAAATCTGGAAGAGATATTTCAGAACTGTATAAATCTCACTTTTCAAAGTTACTATGGTTCCTGAATCTGCCCTCCTTAATAAAACTTAATTGCTGAAGAGCTCAAGTAAAGTTCAAATAATTGTTCCCTGCACTATCTCCACCACATAATTATTACCTCCACCAATTACTTAGCAAAAGATGACAGCCTACCTAACATATTTCACAAAGGGGAAGGAAGAAGTAAAAAAACAGAAAAAAACAAACAAATAGAAAAAAAAGCAACTAACACTCCTGGAAAAAAATTATTTTCCCTTTAAAAATAAATAGGGTGTATTTGCATCTATGTTGCTGTAGTAAGATGCATATTTATTTGATTTGTATAAATCTGCAAGTAAAATATTTTTTCCCTTTTTATATCAGATACTATTCATGTACAGTTAAAAATGTTCACTGAAAAAATCCCTTTGAGCAAAAATTAAACTTCATGACCACAAAGACTTTGTCATTGGGAATTCTTCGTATAGTTTCTCATATGCTTTTAAAACTCTTTATTTTTCCTTCAGCAGTATACAGGCACCCAGTAAAGTACATTTTTGATGTTCAGAAGTCATTAATAAAAAAAAAAAAACAAACCTACAAAGAATGGTAGAAATAAAATCCACCATGACAGGGAACAAATGAATTAACTTTCTACTTCTATTGATGCTGCCTAAAATCCAGCATTCTCTTGCAAGTGAAAATGATATTAGTAATATAACTCTAGCCCGTCATAGATCTGTCTATCCCAAATCAGTCTGCAAAGAAAACTTTCACAGACCATACCCAGAGATGAGACTTCCTGATCCCACTGTGCAAATAACCAGGTTTAATTTTTAGTTCTAAGAAAGTTATTTAAGAAGTCTGGTATTCTAAGAAGTTTAAAGAAGAATGACTTGCCTTTCAGTCAAGTGGGGTTGTTTCATTATGTGTTTGGGGACGGTTTGTTTGACATTATTTCTTCCATAAGAATATGTATGTTAAGGAAGTGAAAAAACACAAACAAAAACAAAAAAAACCAAACAAAACCCAAAAAACCTACAACAAATAAAACCAACCAACCAAATCACTCCACAATTCCGACACTGGTTTTTCATTGTCCTTTCTGAAGAGTAGTTTAGTAAAGTTAATGTAAGCAAATCAAGGATTTTTATGGAAAGAAGTATTTTGCCAAAATACTCCAGCCAGAAGAAATACTTGAAATGTCAGATACCGTGAGCCTTATTTGAAAAGTATGTTTGTATTTTAAGGAATGCAGAGCTAGAAATACATGCATATTTTTCATTTGAAATTCATTAAAAACAAACAAACAAAAAACCTCAACAATTAGCCCCAAATTGTGTAAGAATAGACACAGCTTTGACGTTCCGTGAAAATTTAAGAACGGAAAAATGTAACTTGTTTACTCAGGAAAAAAGACTATGGTAGCCCTACTTTCATTCCATAAGTAACAATCCTCACTCTGAAGAGTAATTTAAAATAAGCATTTTGATAAAGAATTACTATAATTTTAGCTACAGATAAGCCATAACAGTGAAGCTATGGAAGCTGAAAGGAAAACATGTATAAATCTAACTGAATGGGCCTTCAAAAGAGAAAAAAAGAAAGCAGACAGAAGGCTTGCAGCAGATAGTTGGTTTCTGTTTCCTTCACTAACAGTATCTACCCAGTACTCCACAAATACAGTCACCAAAATGCATCTTCAATACTTGTTCTCTATGACAATTCAATTTTTACTTAATTTTAAAGTAAAGCAAAACCTCACAGTTTGACATCACTTACGACAAGGATTACAGTGAACTTTACTATTGCAGATCAAAAGGAGACTTTAAAAATGCAATTGCATTTAAATAGTGAATATGACAGAGTATTAAAAAGAGTGAACCTTTAAATACATTAATTCAAACTTCCATTCTGAGGAAAGTAAAGCCCAATGAACTGAACAATGACAAAGAAATCACTGGGTAATAAATGCTTAAAACAACAAATCAAATGAACAGATATGCCCCCTTCCATATCCAGTTTTATCAGCTTAAAGCACACATGTAGTTTTTTTATTAACTTCTTTTTTAATGCATGTGGAAAAAAAACCCAAACCACAGTATTTGGAAGGCATCAGATTTTTACATCTGCACATGTTCTATTATGTCTTCCCCCCAAAGCCTACACCTGAACACATGCTTTCTCGGTACTGTCTACTACAACTAAGAGGCCTTCCATTCTAAATTATTCTGTGAGTCACGATTTAACATTCTGCAACTGATCCAAGGCTTTTTTTCTTTTTACCTTCAGGGTTCACCTTTAACGCTTTGGAGTCCTGTGATTCAAAGCTGGATAACAACATCTACATTAACATTTTTTTCATACTGCAGAAGTACCTCCAAATGCTTATATTTACATTTATAATTTACTGATGCTCACTAGGCATTTCATTTTCTTTCATTTTTGCCATGAATTTTTAAACAAGAAAAGATGATACAGGAGAACAATGTGTATGCAGTTCAATGGAAGTTTGCAATTAAATGTGCCAGACATCTATGAAAGTCTCAACTGTCCCTGTGCAAGGAAAAGAAAGAATAGTTCTGCAATTTAAAAAGCACACAAAATTAAACAACGTTAATCTCACACAAAGGAAATCTTATGTAAACATCCATCAAACTACCAAATGCAGTTCCCAGGTAGACCACACACACATACTGATTTCTGGCAGTCAACTAAAACAGAAAATACTATATGAGAGTGACAAGAAGGATGGAGTTCAAACATGGCCTTGATCCTTTCTATCACAAAAAAAAAACCACTCAAAAAAAAAAAAATCAAACAAACAAACAAAAAAAAAAACCACAAAAAACAAAGCTTTCCAGTTAAAAAAAGAAAACTCACAGTAAAAGTGCCATTGCAATATCTGAAGGGGGCCTACAAGGATACTGGGGAAGGACTCTTCATTAGGGACTCTAGTGGTAGGACAAAGGGGTAATGGCTTTAAACTTAAGGAGAAGTTAGGTTAGCTATAAGGAAGAAGTTCTTCACAGTGAGGGTGGTGAGGCACTGGAATAGGTTGCCCAAGGAAGTTGTGAATGCTCCAACCCTGGAGGTGTTCAAGGCCAGGCTGGACAGAGCCTTGGGCGACATAGTTTAGTGTGTGGTGTCCCTGCTCATGGCAGGGGGTTTGGAACTAGATGATATTAAGGTCCTTTCCAATCCTAACTATTCTATGATTCTATGCTTAATTAAAAACTAGCTGAGCGAATTGTGAACATAACCAGAACATAAATGAATAGGGACTTCCTAAGTTTGTTTGTTACATTTAAATTGTAGATTACCATTCAGTGACCATAACAAATAAATTACAGTTTTCTCCTGTACAAGAGTTTCACATAGCAGTAGCCGTCTGATAGACTCAAAAAAGAAAAATTTTATTTCCTCTTTAATACACACTTAATTATAATATTCCAAGCCAGGGCAGAACAGCTCAATAACTATGTACTCTCCACAAGAACAGTTACAGTTTCAGTTTAGCCAGGGACATAAAAAGCACAAGGTAGCTACGAGATACATACAAATCCAACAAGACCTTTGGTATGAAAGCTAGGGCATACATTTCCAGTGGATGTGTTACACGAGGGGCACCAGTTCATAGGAAATAATCCCTACGTGTATAAGTAAAAGCTACAGAAGATGACACATAAGCACTTTCATCCACATTGCACTGAAGCATAATGTGGGATTAGTGACACAAGAAGTTCAATACAAGCTGTTTACTGGTAACACTGTCCCCCAAGAAGTCTCTAAATAGCTTCAGGAGAAACATCAGTGATCTGCATGAGAGAAGAAGCTGATTCCTCTCTGTCAAACAAGACTTTCCCGACGTAGCAGTGGAGTTGCTGAAGAGCTGCAAGCCACAGGCAGTTCTTTTAACTAGTCAGAAACGGTAATGCATCCTGGGCAGCCAGTATGCATAACTAAACCCACGTTAATCACTCAAAATTACTAATCACATTTTTGCATTATGCATCACCACTGCAAATGTCAGTACAACGAAGAAAGTCCACAAATTTCAAAAGCTGAAAAAACAGCCATTTCTTAAAATACAGAGAAATTAATAGTAGTGTACATCGATCCATTTCTATATTAAACTGCAACTGTGTTCATAACTATAAAAATAGTTAATCACAGGTTGGGTATCTCCTTAGGAACTGCATTTCAAAATGTTTGCATCACTTAAGCAAAATCTATCTCAAACTGGTGGGTTGACCCTGGCTGGATGCCAGGTGCCCACCAAGCTGCTCAACCACTCTCACTCCTCAGCAGGACAAGGGAGAGAAAATAGGACAAAAAGCTCACGGGCTGAGGTAAGGACAGGGAGAGACCACTCAGCAGGCAAAACAGTCTAGACTTGGGGAAACTGATTTAATTTATTACCAATCAAACCAGAGTAAGATAATGAGAAGTAAATCCAAATCTTGAAAACACCTCCCCCAAACCCCTCCTTTCTTTCCAGGCTTAACTTCGCTCCTGAATTCTCAACCTCCTACTCCCAATGGTGCAGGGGGATGGGGAATGGGGTAGTGGTCAGTTCATCACATGTTGTCTCTGCTGCTCTCTTCTCCTTAGCGGAGGACTCCTCACACTCTTGCTCGCCCCAGTGTGGGTCCCTTTCATGAGGTGCAGTCCTTCTGGAACAGACTGCTCCAGTGTGGTTCCCCCCTGGGGTTACAAGCCCTGCAGCAAAACTCCTCCAGTGTGGACTCCTCTCTCCATAGGGCCACAGGTCCTGTCAGGAGCCTGCTCCAGCATGGGCTTCCCACGGGATCACAGATTCCTTTGGGCATCCCCCTGCTCCAGCGTGGGGTCCTCCATGGGCTGCAGGTGGGTATCTGGTCCACTGAGAACCTCCAAGGGCACAGCCTGCCTCACCATGGGCTGCACCACAGGCTGCAGGGGAATCTCTGCTCTGGTGCCTGGAACTCCTCCTGCCCCCTCCCTCTGCAGACCTTGGCGTCTGCAGAGCTGTTGCTCTCACATATTCTCACACCTCTCTCCAGCTTCAATTGCTCCTGTGCAGTAACTTTTCCCCTTTCTTAAATACATTATCCCTGAGGTGCTACCATTGTTGCCAATAGGCTCAGCCTTGGCGAGTGGCAAGTCTGTCTTGGAGTGAGATGGAACTAGCTTTGTTGGACATGGAGGAAGCTTCCAGCAGTTTCTTCTGTAGCCACACCTCCTACCAAAACCTTGCCATGTAAACCCAATACACTCTCTGAGACCAGGACTATGTCTCTGCAATTCCCCAAACCCCAACACCTACAAAACCTGACCATTATCCCAGACACTGTCCCCACAAAGGAACATAATACAGTTTCTTCTATGACATTTTACTCCCAAAGATCAGTCTGATTACACAAATTATTTTTCCTCTACAGCTTATTTTGATGCTTATAGCAGTAAAAGACTTAAGGCAAGTCACAGTACAAACCTGTTGACACAGAATGGTTACTCTTCATTTACAAATACTTGAGAAGAAATAAAAGTTGAAAAAACAATTAAAAATATTACTAGGGAAACTGATCACAGATTAAGAAGCTGGAAGCTACTTACCATATAGCAGTTCCAAAATGCATTAACAATTACTGCTAAACGCTACTTTTCTCAATAACTCTCTTGGCTGCATTAATTTTTAATAATGCCTCAGTAGCCTTCCAATTTAGTGTTTTAAAGATCTCATTTTGCTACACTAAGTATAGACTATTTAGTTGGATTTCAATTTTCTAAATAAATAGAAATGCCAAAGAGTTTTTTTTAAATTGGGATTTGGTTTTAGACCACAAACAACAACTTCTTATCTCCCAGCAAATGTTCAGGGTTTCTTAACAGAATTTTAAATCAAAATTGACGTTGGCAGCACCATCAGCTGCAGCCTGTACCGTGTCCTACTTGTACTATGAAGTATGTGGCCTACTCAACAGTTCACACTCTACAAAATGCATGCATATGTTAATTTTCAAATGCAAGATTTATCAAAAGACTAATGCCGCAAAAACATACATATGTTCAGATGCACTGCGAAGGCAAAAAGCCCAACCCTCATCCTCAAAAATGCGCCACACCCTCAGACACCCTAGTACCTCTAAGGGGCTGCGGAAAACAACACTTTAAGAGACAGTAGAATAAAAAGGCATAACATGATCACATAGCTCGGAAAACTGAATCCTTATGTTAGCAGGCTGGCACCAGTTTAGTTCAGGTTGCTTAACTGCCTTCCTTTCTGAGGAAGCCCTAAAATCTACTGTAACTCCACAAAGAGCATATGAGAGGAGAATTTTAAAATAATAATTTAAATAAGGTGCTCCTAAGAATGGATTCAGATTGTATCAACTCTTCAAGATTCTTAGTACTTTTTCTGCACATCTGGATAATATCATGTTTTGGTACAAGGCATATTTAGGATTGACCTCAGGCAGAACAAAAAAAAAATACATTATACCTGCTGATCTCTTCTCAGAGTGAAGTAAATGTTGGGCAAAACAGAGTTTAACTGACTTGAAGTTGAAAAGCAACTATGAAAATCAAAGCCACTGCAGAAGATCTCATTTACAACTATTTGCAGCTATTTTAACTTCAGAGAATAGGCTAGAACCACAAACCAAAGCTGTGACAAACCACCCAAGAACTTAAATCTGGGGTACTAAAAAAGAAAAAAAAAAAGGGGGGGGGGAGGGGGCACTTTTTATTTACACTCTGAAATCTCTTAACTGCTTTAAGTTTAGTTTTAAAGGAGGATTTCTTACTTAAAAAAATAAACACTTAAAGCATTTTGAAACCCACATGTGGGCTTAGACTCTGGTATTAACAGATGGTGGCAATTCCCTCAGACACCTCAAAATTAATAAAACATCATATAAGCAGTTATTTCAAGGTCTCTATAAAACCAGGCAGACACTGCATCACTGAGGGAAGAGAACCTGTTGTACTCTGGATTTTCCACTCATATTGCTAGTTTTTTCTAAATGTAAAGCTATCAGCAGTATCATTTTCTAACAGTTAAACTTCACCTCAACAAATAATTTATTTATTTTTTTTTTTTAGTGCTGATACTTCTAAGAACAGACTCAGCTGCAAAAGTTTCAGCTCCTATGACTTAGCATCTTTCAGCTGAAACTTTTGCTTTCCCCTTTCCCCATCCTCATTTTGACTGTTGTCTATAGTTACATCAAATGGTCTTAAAACAGATTTTACAGTTATTTGCATTAGCTTGAGCTGCTGCATTTCTGAAAGAAGGGAAACTTGCTAAGTAAACTACACCTTCAAGTGAGAAAAAGGATTACAGACTTCAAAACTATTGGTTTATGTGAACCAGGACATGCAAAAAAGCAAATAGATTTGAATTTGCTCTTTAATAGAATTTAACCTTTTTTTTTTTTTTTTTTTTTTTTTTTTGAGGGGGAAGAATCAGTTTTTGGTTTGGGTGGGTTTTTTTTTGGGGGGGGGTTGTTTGTTTTTTTTTAGTTTTTCCTTTGTTATGAAACTGTAATAGTAATAGGGGAAATTATCATGACTGTGAGAACTGGGAATGACCTGCTTCTGGATTTTAGGAAATACCTGTAACTGTCAACTTCTTCATTGAAGAACAATCCATTTTAAAGACCGTATTAACTCCTATTAAGTGAAGACTACCTTCAAAATGTCAAATACTGCACTATATTAACTGTCAAAGACTAACTCCCTCTCAGTGACTAAGTCTACACATTGTTCCAGTCACATTTGTTATTGTACATTATAAGTTACTTTGAATTAATGATTTTCTTTGCATGAAACATGAACTCTTAAAAGTTTTGTTACAGAACCATCTTTCCTCAGTATATGACAGTTTAAGTTACAAAGTTACAAGCACATAAAGTTCTATCAAACATTTAAACTGTAAATATTAGACTACATATAAAGTCATGAATCTATTCTTTTCAACAAACTCAATACAGAAGTTCAACAGCTTTGGCTCTATACTGAATATTATGTGGTTTGGGGTTTTTTTTTTCCTTCTGATATAAAGCGTCTGTAACTTTGAAGACTACACTAACAGCTCTTCTAGCTCAATTTCAATTCATGCTAATTTGCTGAAGAACACAGTATTTACAGTATACATTAACAGCCACAAAGTTTCAGTAATTCAACTTCATATTTTTCAGCTGAATATCAAATGTAGCTACATTTTATATTTCTGAAGTCCAAGAAATAAAGCTCACCTACAGCCATAACCGTGATCTTTAGAACTGATACACACTCTTCAGGTTTCTGCATTTCATCCAAGGCTATCTATTAACAAGCAGGCACAACAGATGAAAAGCAAACACTCACTGCTATGGCTCACAGAGGTCTGTTTTCTTTCTTGGCTGCATGTGGTGCAAATTGTCTTTTGCTGGGTTAGGCATAGTAATATTGACTGGATTATTTGTGGTAGATATTGCAGCTCATACTGTGAGATGAGGAAAAGGGCTGCTATAATTAAAAGGCTTTCCAGACTCCACCTCCCACTTTTTTGAAAGGGAGCACTATTATCCACACAAGTAGAATAAAGATCTAAATGTATGAATGATTAAGGGATTGGAACATCTGACATATAATGAAAGGCTGAAGAGAGCTGAGATTGTTTAGCCCTAAGAAGAGAAGGTTTGAAGAGATCTCATAAATGTGTATGTATATTTGCAGGGGTAGGGTGGGCAGGAAGCAGAGGCAAGGGAGCCAGACACTTTTCCGTGGCACCCAGTGACAGCATGAGTAGCAACAGGGCCAGGAAACTCCACTTACACCTGACTAAAAATTTTATATAAGAGTCCCCATCCTTTGAAATATCCAAACCCCAGCCAGACAAGACCCTGAGCAACTTGCTCTAGTTGACCCTACTTTGAGCATGTTTTTTTTTCCTAGAGACCTCCAGAGGCCCCTTTCATCCTCAGCTTTTCTACAGTTCTTTCACAAACTAGCAGAATCACAGAAATTTCAAACTGCTCTGACAACGAATTTTCAGGAGGATGTTGTAGTTTTAGTGTAAAAGGGAAGAATAGAGAGGCATGATCATTAACATGTTTTGATGAGAGGGGGGAAAAGGAAAAAAATTAAAGTGTGTTGCCAAGCCCACGACAGTATGCTGAAGTTTCTTTCCAGATGGACTCAACTGACTTCGGTCTTGACTAGTAGATGCAACTCTAACAGGCTTTTCTTTAAAGTTTATTTCTGAATTCACATAATGCACTCTAAGATAGCAAAAGATACAATGGAGGACACAACATTTCCATGGAATGAGAAAGAATGGATGAGAAAAATCTTTCGAATCACCTAAATGCTGCATAAAACAAAATATACAAAACCCAGAAGAGTTCTTCAGGTCATTTTGAGGTATACATGAGAACACAGAAGGAAAAGCAAAGATTTTTGGACCCCCAGAAACTAAAACATGGGGCAGAAACCCCACACATCTTCACGGAAAAAAAGAATCAGAAGAATGAAGTAGTTCCCAGCTCCTGAGTATCTTGTTTGGAAGACCATATTCAGTCCAATGCAGTCTTACACAAATGTTCCCATAAGTTTCTCCTATTCAATGTAAGAATATTAATAGCCAAGTCAGTCACAGATCTGACTCAAAAATACCACAAACCTTGCCATTTACCAGAACAGACAATGTATTTCACTACAGTAACAGAAGGAAAAGAGGGGGTGCTGATATTAATTTTGACAGCTTTACATCACCAAACTTCTTGCTCATGGAGGAACATGTTGAAGCAAATAATCCTACTGGACATGTAGACACTGAGTTTACAGAGATGGCTTTTGTTGGAGCTCTCAATCTCAAAAGAAAACAACAAAAGTCACCAGCCATGAAAGAGTAACATACCAATTCAGAAGGTTCTTTACCTCCTTTCTCCTCCCATAACTTAGCATAGCCACAGTGCAGCTTTCAGAGAACCCTTGATAAATTTCATTTAAGATAAAAATTACAATTTCAAGCGGGATGAAGCTGCTTTCTTTCAACAAAATTGGCTATTTCTTCTCATTTGAGGCAATAGCCCTTGTCCTGTTCTCTCAATGTTCCAATTCCTGCAATTAAACAGCTACAGCTAATGCCTTTCTGCAAAGATGCCAAATCCGCCAGTCCATTCTCCAGACCACTGGGAAGCTCATTCTCCCTGCACAACATCCTCAGATATACTATTTCACACTTACATTATGGAGATGCTACACAACTGGAGCTGACAAAACTCTGTAGCTGTTCTCATGTGCATGTACTATTGGAAGGGGCAGACAGCTTTCCCGTTCTGCTAGCTATAAAACAAATTCAATTTAAGCAAGAATGCTTCCCTGACTTCAAAGTAATCTCTTTCCAATTTTTTTTTTAATTGAAGGTTCCCCACACTAAAAGCAACTCAGGAAGATTTATAACTCAAATCAATAAATATTTTTGGGATGCAGTGAGCTATACGAAGTGGTGTTGTAGAGCATGAGAAATCCAAGACAGGGCTTGGCTTCAGTTTGTTCATTATTAGCCTGAACGCGCATTTTATGGTTACTAGTCTATACTTAATGAAAGCATATCTTACTGTTTTCTGTAATTCTGTAGTAGGAAAGAGTCTTTGTTTCAACAGGTTTGTACAAGCTCCTTTGTGAATCAAAGGACACATTATTTCCGAGTTCATATTTGTATTTATAAACAGTCAAAATATTTTCTTTTTACAAAACAAAAGAGCAAAACCTGAAAAAAAAAACACCCTGGGTTTTAAAGCAAGCAATCCAAAGTCAATAAACATTAGAAAAATTTACATAATTGGGTATTTGACACAGAATATGAAGACTTAAAAGCAAAAAAAAAAAAAAAAAAAAAATGAAGATCATGTAATCCTGATTACAATGCCATATTGCTGGTATCTGAGTTGGTTTAGAAGGTTCTACTCAGAGAATTATTATTTCCAGCCTTCTATCTACACCAAGTACTACAAAAGCCATCAGGTACCAAAACCCACGATATGAATAAGAATTTCACTTGCGCCTTGCCCTAACTTACTTTCAGCTAACCCCAAACCTGATTTACCTATTCTGAATAGTTAGCAGCTTCCAACTGTAAACAAAAGGGCAGTGAAAGAAACATCATTCTCCAAATATAGAAGACAAGCATTTGTAAGCTGTTGAATAGCAAAAGCAGTACTCACATTTATGCCAGCTTTCAGTGAATTGTTATGTTGGAACAATTTCACTGATGCAACCCAATTTTAAATTAAAGAAAGTCACGTTATAATGTTGCATTAATATAAATGAATCAACGTTACTGGTATAAATTTCAGTAACACTGGAACTACTCAGACTTATTTACTGAAGATCGTTAGTTTCCATGTACTTCAAAAGTAGAACAAGCTCTAAACCACAAAAATTAACAAAATGCAAATTTTAGCTGAGAGTCAGTAGTTGATCAGAAGTTGAAGTGCTGCTCTACTGGAAGTCACAGATAATCTTTCTCTTAGAGATGAATGTCATTAACAGTCTTCCTAAATTGGAAGTTATGAAACTATAGTTCAAATAGCTGCAATCCATCATAATTCTATAGTTGAAACAGGTATTTCTATCATTAAGGAAGCAGTATGTGACCCTCTATAAATAATCCTTCTTTTTTTTTTAATTGTTCATTATCTTTATGCTGAGTATCACATATTGAATACTATGAACATCATTCACAGCACATCCAAGCCAAACCATTGCCAGACAAATGTAGGAGGTAGATCATCAAATTGAAAACTGATGTTTCAAAAGATCTGCTGCCTCTGATTATAAAAGCAAGTTCTACATTTGGTTCAGACTAAAAGAAAGGTTGAGGGTTCTGACTATGTAAGAATTAATAAAACTCCACAATGGGGTTGCTAAAAAATATGAGTGGAAATTAAGGATCAAATTCCACCATGAAATAAACAGAACTCCATCTATATAAACACACACAACTACACTGACCCTTTGGCGACTAGGCACATACAAGATATCAACAATGAGGCAGCTACAATGACACTCTTCTGTGTAAAGGACTACAAAATGCTGTAGTAATGGGAGAGCAACACAAGTTGATTTGAAATAACAGATTTATCAAGACAGGCTAAGATGTAAAACCAAAAAAGTGTAGTTCCAAGTAATAAACAGGTAAGATAAGGAGACTGGTTTAAAATAGCTTGGAGAGCTTATTAAATTAGCGCAACTGTGTTAATACTGTGCACAGAATTTATCAGGGAATAGATGTCTCAGTTTTGGTACTAACCCAATCACGAATTTTATTCCACTTTGACTCAATTCAATATAGCATGAATGGAGAACAAATGCTTCAGTAGGAACTGAGAGATGATTATGCAGGTTTTTGGGTGTTGGTTTTTGTGTTTTGGGGGATGGGGGGGAGCTGTGTATCTGGTTTGGGTTAAGGATGTAATATAGACAGTGATTCATACATTTGAAAAGTATAAGTGGAGACACTGAAAAGCATTAACATGAAAGACAAAAGATGCACCACATCCTCCCAGACATAAACCTTGTGAACGTAATGAGCCACCTCCTTGACTTCTTTGAGTACCCATCTGTGAGCTAAGAAGAGGAGGGTGCAGGGGGAAGAAGGGGAGAGGGGGGAGGAATTGAGTGAGGGAAAATATGGAGGGGAGAGAAAGATTAGTATATAACTGAGTACACAGCTAAATGCTTAGTCTTGTCAAATACACAGTTTAAATAGGGAAGCAGGTCACAATTTTGTAAAAATAGCATCCTGATAGTGAAAGGTGCTAACCCTTTGCTTGATGCAAAGGGATAAAACAGGTGGGAGTAGAGGGAAAGGCCAAAGATCAGACGTGTTTTAATACCAGTCCCAGAACTTTACTACTTCAGCATGACAAAAATAACAACAAAGCCTCTAGTTATTCACTTATAATCCATAAACTGAATCCTCTAAAGACAAGACGTAAAACTAGGAAATTTACTGGTCAGAGTTAAGCAGTAAGGAATACTCAGTTAAATGCTCACCATGACATATTTCTAAATGTTATCACCTATAGAAATGTATCAATCCATCGTACCAGAACTACAGCAGACTCCAAGCCACCTGCTGAGATACCACTAGCGCTTCACAACTGATAAAAGGATTGAAAAATTTCCCACCCATAAATACCTACTGTCAAAGATTAGATAAAAAAGTCAAAAGCAATCAGTTATACTAAAAGAAATTAAGCGAACATTCACTCACTCAAAGATTTTCCATAATGAAACCTAAGTTGTCCATGAAATTATCAGATAATGACAACAGCTACAGTACTCTTAAGTAGCTGCCCATGGATTGCTATTATAAACTCTTATATTGGATACCGCTCTTTTCATATGGCTCTCGTAGCTTCTACCATCCGGACATAACAACATCCAGACATAGCTTACTATAGAGATGATAGAAGCAGGATAAAAAGGGACCAGTACGACAGACAGTAACTCAGACAAGGACTGCCACCTCCAGTTAAGTACTCCCTAAAACAAAATACACACACACACAAAAACTCAAACACAAAAAAAAAAAAAAACCAAAAAAAAACAAACCAAAAAAAAAACTTAAAAATTCCCCCATCTATCAGTAGAGAAATATACCACAAAAATGGGAAGGCTTACTCCAAAAAAATGGCATGATTATCAAGGGTGCAAACCTAGTTCCACAAGAAAAACAGAAGTCATATGATGGAGGCTACAGCTCATGTGGCCCATGCTTTCTCAGAGTGCAACAGCATTCAATGAACAAAAGTGATTCTTCTTCCCAACACAAGAGCAGAACTGAGCCCCAGGATGTAGCAGCAACCTAAACTGTAAATGGACTCAAAGAACTCAAATATCGAAAGCCAACTTTGCCTTAAGACGACCCTCAACCAATCTCTGAAGAAAAGTACCACCAAAGGAAATAATCTTTCTTACATATGCCTCTCTTTACATTTTTCCTTATGCCCACTACTACAGAAGCCTGTAGGGCAAGAAGGATCTCTCACATAATCCAGCCCATTTGCTCTAAAGCTGCAGATGCCACTCCTAGAAGTACACAATGTGACTGAGCACTAAAAGATGGCTTACCTCTTGTGATGGGTGACTAACACTGAAGTAGGATGGAACAGCCAAGAAAACGAGAAGAGCTAGGCAGAAGCGTGGGCTGTAGTCAACAAGAACAGCAAGAGACTTTTTGAACTATGCCTGGTGTTTGACCTACTTCCTATAAGCACTCTCTAGCCTGACAAAACATATATAAACATATATAAAAGCCTTCCAGACTGCACAAGGAAAACCCTGGTCAGCTACACCTTTATCAGATTGAAATCTGTTCAAATCTGCATCGCATCATCTGTTCAAGACGCGTAGGCAAAACAAGCAGCATGTGTTAGCACTAGTCACAATTTTTAAGTATCAGTCACTGCCTGTTCACCTTTCTTATGTTGCACTGCTGTAGAATCAGCACTAAAAAATTCAAAAATCAAAAATTCTAGGAAATTCAAACTGGAACAGAGAAAGCTCTCTAAAAGCTCAGAAACAATGCAATTCACGTAGTCATGTTTGATGAAAGCTGTCCAGACAAGAGACAGTTCAGAACTATACACTGAAGGAAAAATTCCCAAACCATTAAATACTGAAAAAGCAGAGAATTAAGGAGGCAAGTCACTAAAACTAATGAAATGAAAGGTCATTTGAGATATATTATACAAAAACTAATTAAAGCCATGTGTGGAAATTTTGCACTAGGAAATAAGTAAAACAAAAACACACTTAAAGTAGAAGAATACAGGTGGACAGACTGACCCACTTTCATCTTAATATCATATTGGCTGGAACACATGGTGCCAGGACTCTATTTTAAACATTGGTCTAACACATAAGCACAAAAGGGTATAAAGAAGGAACTATGGAGAGTTAACAACCAGCACATCTATCATAACAATAACAACATCCTTGACAGTACCCTAAGAAAACTAATAAGAGCTGTTCAAAGGGAAAAGGCCTCCTCATTAATAGCAGCACAGAACTAGTGTCAAAACATCCCCAAAGCAAAATCACTACGAGCAATTAGAAGATGATGCTGCTTGTGAGGAAAGCCTTTTCCAGTTTGGTGCTTTGCAGTACACAAGGGTCAGTGAACACACATCTCGGGGACAGCATGCTGAACTTGGGAATTCATATTAAACACATGGACCAAAATCAAAACAAGCAGCATCACAGAAGAGTGCATGATGTACAGTGAGGAGTCTCCTCTTACTTCCAGAAACATAAGAAGAATACAATATGCTAAAAATAATTAGAAAAGCCTTCAGCTCATAGACTCTTAACATCTTCTGACCTTCACAGTATTAACACTAGCAGATTTTTTTTTTAAGGACAACTGTAAGTAGTTCATAGATAGGGACTGACATATAGAGAGCTGAAACCTCTCTCCATTATGTCTACCACTGTAATACTAAATGAAAAGTAACACAAGCAATACTAGAAACTCTACCAAGTGATACTCCATTAAACAAATTCACCAGTGTAACGGAACTTTGAACACATGAAATCTTTGAAAAGAAGATGAAATCTTCTTTGAAATCTTGATGAAAAGAAGTGTCGCTAAGGAAAAGCATCAAGAGAAACAACTTATCCCATAAACAGCATAAGCATGCCCAAGAACAAAATACTGTCCGAGTCGAAAGTCAACTGTTTTCTGGCAAAGCAGAAAATCCAACAATGTATTAGACACGGAAAAAGATTTTCAGTACTGTATAAAACACACTTCTTCACCTCACAGATACACTAAACCACTGTGTCCACCAGTATCAGTAGGTACTTTATGAAGTAAGTTTGAATTGCAGTAATAGAGACTACAGTGTGGGGTCACCAAAAAAAAAGCATTCGAAGGTAAAAAACTGTCCAAGAGAAACCCTAAGAGGAAAACTTAGCAGGAAATATGAGTGACCATCTCCACACCAAGGGCAAGCCAAACCAAAGTTCTGTCTAGAACATTTGCTGCTTTCACATCAAAGCAGGAAGAAAGAACAGACTTGTCTAAGCTTTACACAGAAGACAGCAGTAATCCCAGATAAGAAGAAAATAGAAAAAAAGTATCTCAATCTTTAGCTTCTGATTCTCTCCAATAATAAAAGAAGCCTCAGCTATGCAGAATTCCTATACTAAAAAGCTACTACCAAATGACTTACATATACTCAATGTATAGTTTATATTTCTCTCAGGGACTTAACCTATCAACTGACATATCAAGTTAAGAACAGCTCTTTAAGCACTTTGCATCAAAAGTCATTCGGAAATAGTAAAGACTGAAGGCATAAAAAACCAAACCAAACCAAACCAAAACCAAACACAAAAAACCCCAGGTGAGGTTCTCTCCACCCCCACTGACACCCCAAAGAATGCTTCTAAAATCCAAAACCGCATTTTAGTTAAAGTTGCTATTAAAATCCTTAGTACAGAATCAGATAATGTTTTGTAGTTTAGGGATATGCCATCAGCTTTACTTTGCATCAGCCATATTCACTATGCTTGTTTCCCATGCAAGTAAATTAAGTTTCAAATATATAAGTGTAAGTTTAAGACATTCAGAGACCTGAGAAGAAAAAGATTAGCAGACACAATATAACCTCTCTCTGCTGTGGGAATACTGACTATTGTGTATTAGAGTCCATCTGTTAAGTAATGACTGATCCAGAATGCATCGCTACTGCAGCAGACTCCCAAGCAGTTTCACATTCATACACGTCTCTCGACACTGAGAGCACTGTTAAACACTCTTGCACTTATTTTTAAATATAAGCATAGTTTTCAGCAATAGAAACTAATTAGTAGGTTGATCTGATACACAAGCACTCTACCAAACACTGTATGTCCTCCACACAAATACCAAAACACATTATAACCTTACCCCCAAAGACAAACCAATGTTAGTTCAGTTGCTGATGCATTAGCAGCCAAAATTAAAATAAGCTTAAATATCAGTAAGAAGAATGAAAGAAGAAAGAAAACTGGGAAAGGATTAAACATCTTTGTATCTGTCATGATCTATACAAAGCCGGTTAATAAAATGACTGCATGACGTTCCCCTATTTTGAGTGTTACTTTTAAAGGAATGGGTAATAATCCAATAAAGTTATGATGATTTATACCACACTTGTACAAAAATAATAATAATATTTACAAATCATGTTTCAGTTAAGTGTCAAACAGCTTGAAGAGAGGAGTGGGAAATATACCAGATTACTGTTTTGACATATTCACAAAACTACAGGGTCTTTAACCCTGTGTGTTCAGATAAATCATAAATATTAAAATGATCTGACCAAATCATGTCTTTCCCTGCATGCTGCAGCTTTTCTATTCAGTCTGTGCTAGGTCAAATGCAAATAACTGTCAAACAGAAGACTACATCCTTTTAAAGTGTTTGAAACAAAATATATTCTTTACAGGACTTTGTATAGAAGCATTAAACTCATTTAAAACAAAGGCAGTTTCAATTAATTGCCATTCAGTTTTGAGCAGTCATTTTTCTATCCTATTTTGTATGCAAAAATTGAGGATACTTCATTGACTGAACTGCTTCAAAAGCTTTGCTGCAGCAAATCTCGCATTCAGGAGCAGCACCAAATTGCACATAATTGAAAGTGATTCATTTTTAGATCCACTCCTTTGGCTTCTGTAGGTTCCTCAGGCTTTGGTGTAGGTAGCGCAAAAACATTAAGTCATACAGTCCTGCAGTAACTCTTTCACTCCACGAAGTGAGCAGATGACTAAGGAGCTACATTTTAGCATCTTCTCCTTGATCAAGGCTATTTACCACCGTACAATAGTACTTTGCAATGCACAGATCTTATAAAAAAAATTACCACCACCTACTTTGCAGACAAGAATGTGTTTTGGAAAGTATGCGAGATTATTAAGACATGAGCGACCCAATTCAATACTGCAATACAACTAACTCTTTATTACAGACATTAAAGCATATTAAATCCTTGCAAAAATCTCCCTTCTCCCTCCCCCTTCCTCTACATAAAATACTCAACTAGGTCTGAGCTAACAGTGTTGAACCCTTCACGTTTCAGCCACTATGAAATCAACTCAAGCGACCTTTTTTTTTTGTAATATATTTCAATTAAAAACAGCTACC